>NC_056443.1:29729689-29757189 GCF_018296145.1 Oncorhynchus tshawytscha
CCTTATACAGTGCCTTGCGAAAGTATTCGGCCCCTTGAACTTTGCAACCTTTTGCCACATTTCAGGCTTCAAACATAAAGATATAAAACTGTATTTCTTTTTGTGAAGAATCAACAACAAGTGGGACACAATCATGAAGTGGAACGACATTTATTGGATATTTCAAACTTTTTTAACAAATCAAAACTGAAAAATTGGGCGTGCAAAATTATTCAGCCCCCTTAAGTTAATACTTTGTAGCGCCACCTTTGCTGCGATTACAGCTGTAAGTCGCTTGGGGTATGTCTCTATCAGTTTTGCACATCGAGAGACTGAATCTTTTTCCCATTCCTCCTTGCAAAACAGCTCGAGCTCAGTGAGGTTGGATGGAGAGCATTTGTGAACAGCAGTTTTCAGTTCTTTCCACAGATTCTCTATTGGATTCAGGTCTGGACTTTGACTTGGCCATTCTAACACCTGGATATGTTTATTTTTGAACCATTCCATTGTAGATTTTGCTTTATGTTTGATGCTGCCACCACCATGTTTGACAGTGGGGATGGTGTGTTCAGGGTGATGAGCTGTGTTGCTTTTACGCCAAACATAATGTTTTGCATTGTTGCCAAAAAGTTCAATTTTGGTTTCATCTGACTATAATTGCATGGTTAGACGATACTACCTGATTTTTTTCCAGCTCATTTAAATGCTTTGCACAGGTGATTGCACAATGCAGGGTAAATAAGCTGTCACAATAATGCAAACAACACACAATAGCACAGCACGTCAACTCAAATCTACAGGCTGCAGCTCCATTATTCTCTCTTGACGACAAACTATTCTCACTTGCACGGAAATACCTACTGAATTTTGATTTCATTGTCATTTGCTAACTTGGGCACTTAGTCAATTTAGACATTGTCTTTCAAAACGTAGGTTCTTGCTTATTAGACCCAGATTTAGTTGCCATTCAAAGGAAGATGCTTTGTGGATATACTGCAGTCGTACTGGGTGAGTGTACAGGGACAGAGGGACCCACAGGGCTGGGAGATGCTCTTTTTACAGGTCTATGATATCGCAGGAGCACGATCATACGCCTGGCGCACTTTAATGCGTTTCTACGTGACATGAATCAGCTGCAGGTTACACAGTCCAACAGGAACACCCACATTGATCCGTGCAGGTGGCTCTCGAGCGGAGACGGAATGTCCTCCTTTGCACACGCAATGTCCTCCTTTGCACACGCAATGTCCTCCTTTGCACACGCAATGTCCTCCTTTGCGCACGCAATGTCCTCTTATAGCAATCTATTGCGAAAACTTTGTGATCAATTCGATTCTGTTCAGTCAAAATCCAACGAGACTATCACAGTGCAGGTGCATTTATACGGAGACTTGATTACACACAGGTGGATTGTATTTATCATCATTAGTCATTTAGGTCAACATTGGATCATTCAGAGATCCTCACTGAACTTCTGGAGAGAGTTTGCTGCACTGAAAGTAAAGGGGCTGAATAATTTTGCACGCACAATTTTTCAGTTTTTGATTTGTTAAAAAAGTTTGAAATGTCGAATAAATGTCGTTCCACTTCATGATTGTGTCCCACTTGTTATTGATTCTTCACAGAAAAATACAGTTTTATATCTTTATGTTTGAAGCCTGAAATGTGGCAAAAGGTCGCAAAGTTCAAGGGGCCGAATACTTTCGCAAGGCACTGTATAGACAGGTGTGTGCCTTTCCAAATCATGTCCAATCAATTGAATGTACCCCAGGTGGACTCCATTCAAGTTGTAGAAACATCTCAAGGGTGATCAATGGAAACAGGATGCACCTGAGCTCAATTTAGAATCTCATAGCAAAGGGTCTGAATACTTATGTGAATAAGTTATTTCAGTTTTTTATTTGTAGTAAATTTGCCAACATTTCTAAAGCCTGTTTTCACTTTATCATTATGGGGTATTGTGTGTAGATTGATTGCACCATATACTGTACATCTTACCTCTTTCAGGTAATACATTCAATGCAGTATTAGCCTTATATTTAGCTAATTAATGATGGGTTATGCATAATAAGCTTCTAATTTATAGCTCTTGCGCAATACCTCTGCTCCACTGGCATCTCCTTAAAAAACTCCTTAGCTGTTGGAGTCCCACGCAGGAAAAGCTAGACTAGAATAGCTATTCGGAGAGGGACGCATGCTCTTTTTTTGCTGAATAGCAGTAGTTTGAAAGAAGAGCAAACTCACGATGGCGTTAGGCTTCAGCAGTAATTTATTCAGACCCATAACCATCCAATCTTCGTGAAGAGAAGTCAACGCCTTCTGAATCTAATTCTAGTCCCATATTATCCAATGGAATTAGAAGGATGCAGATATGATGATTAGAATGATGATTAGAATTAGAATGATGCAGATATGATGATTATAATGATTCTTAGAATTAGAAGGATGCAGATATGATGATTAGAATGATTATTAGAATTAGAAGGATTCAGATATGATGATTAGAATGATGATTAGAATTAGAAGGATGCAGATATGATGATTAGAATGATGATTAGAATTAGAAGGATGCAGATATGATGATTAGAATGATGATTAGAATTAGAAGGATGCAGATATGATGATTAGAATGATTATTAGAATTAGAAGGATGCAGATATGATGATTAGAATGATGATTAGAATTAGAAGGATGCAGATATGATGATTAGAATGATTATTAGAATTAGAAGGATGCAGATATGATGATTATAATGATGATTAGAATTAGAAGGATGCAGATATGATGATTAGAATGATGATTAGAATTAGAAGGATGCCAATATGATGATTAGAATGATGATTAGAATTAGAAGGATGCAGACATGATGATTAGAATGATGATTAGAATTAGAAGGATGCAGATATGATGATTAGAATGATTATTAGAATTAGGATGCAGATATGATGATTAGAATGATGATTAGAATTAGAAGGATGCAGATATGATGATTATAATGATTATTAGAATTAGAAGGATGCAGATATGATGATTAGAATGATGATTAGAATTAGAATGATGCAGATATGATGATTAGAATGATGATTAGAATTAGAAGGATGCAGATATGATGATTAGAATGATGATTAGAATTAGAAGGATGCAGATATGATGATTAGAATGATGATTAGAATTAGAATGATGCAGATATGATGATTAGAATGATGATTAGAATTAGAATGATGCAGATAAGGACAAGGAAATGTATTTCATTTAACTGCTGAATGCAAGGAAGGAATGAGAGAGAAAGAGGAGGTAGGCTAAAACATTATGGAAGGGGTATATGCGTCAGCCTACTAATTATACAAATAGGCCCCATCATATTTCAAAATGTAAATCAAATTCACAAGCCTATACTTGTACTTTTGTAAGCTGAATGTGATGCACCAGAATCGCATGTTCTCTTCTGTTTGATCATGTTTTGATCGATGTGCGTAATTCCATATGATACAGTATAATACAATACTGTACAGTAATGGAGTTCACACTCAAAAAGATTGGCCTGGATATAGTTTGATATATTTATCCATTATAGCTAGCTACATCTATGGGCTTTTATGTGTTTTCGGGTGTGCGTAATGTGCAATGGCCTATATAATATTGGATAATGGCACAGTCATTTGGGCTTGGGCTCATTAAATGTTGTTAATGTAGAACTCATAAAATGTACTTAATATACGACTAATCAGGCTCAGCTAGCATCAGGTTAGAATTGTCATGGTGATCAAAGCTCTAATCAAATCCAGACATACTGTGTTTATATGCTTTGTAATGCCTTTGAATGACACTTCCGGTTTTAGTGGGAAACCCGGGAGAAAAGGGATTTATTCTCGGGATGGGACATTTGTAAAATACCGGGAAAATATTCAACCCTAGTACATTCTGAACAAATATAACAATTGCCACGTTTAATCAAAACAAAGACACAATTTGCAGAAACTTTAGTGTTTCTGGTGAATCATGAAAACGCCCCCAAAACGGAAGAAACCTGTCACGCCCTGGTCTAAGTATTTTGTGTTTTTCTTCATGTATTGGGTCAGGCCAGGGTGTGGCATGTTTTTTTTTATTGTGGTGTGTTTTGTCTTGGGGTTTTGGTGTGTATGTATTGGGTTTGTAGCTAGTGGGGTTATCTAGCAAGGTCTATGGCTGTCTGGAGTGGTTCTCAATCAGAGGCAGGTGTTTATCGTTGTCTCTGATTGGGAACCATATTTAGGCAGCCATATTCTTTGAGTTGGTCGTGGGTGATTGTCCTTAGTGTCCTTGTTCCTATCGTTGTTAGTTTTCACAAGTATAGGCTGTTTCGGTTTTCGTTTCTTTGTTTTGTAGTGTTTGTTAATTCGTGTTTACGTTGTTCATTAAACATGGATCGCAAACTACACGCTGCATTTTGGTCCGACTCTCCTTCACACCTAGAAAACCGTAACAAAACCAAGTACATCTAGGTGCATGCTCATCTAGAGAGCCATTTCCCAGCAGTGGTGAGTAGACAGGTTAGTATTTACCGACAGATGAGACGAAGATAAACATTTAGTTACCAGACCTTTTACAGGCGATAGTACACCATGTTTAATGGCACTAGCGATAGCTTAGTTTCCTGATTTTAATATATATATATATATTTTTTTTAGCAATTGTGGCAACCGGAGGCTTGCTGGCATCAATTCCTAGATGCCATTGCCTGTCATTGTGCCCTTGAGCAAGTCACTGAACCCACCCCACAACAACTGCTCATCAGGCTCCCAGCAGGGATGGCTTGGCCGTCTGCCATTTCGGGCAAATGCCAGATGGACTGGTCCAATTTTAGCCCAGTGGGCCTGTCTAACTTGGGTATTTTTTAAATTGATTTTATTATTTTTTTACCCCTTTTTCTCCCCAATTTCGTGGTATCCAATTGTTTTAGTAGCTCCTATCTTGTCTCATCGCTACAACTACCATACGGGCTCGGGAGAGACGGAGGACGCGTGACTTTCAACCTTCGATACACAACCCAACCAAGCCGCACTGCTTAACACAGCGCGCATCCAACCCGGAAGCCAGCCGCACCAACCCGGAAGCCAGCGCGCATCCAACCCGGAAGCCAGCCTCACCAATGTGTCGGAGGAAACACCCTGCACCTGGCAACCTTGGTTAGCGCGCACTGTGCCCGGCCCGCCACAGGAGTCACTGGTGCGTGATGAGACAAGGACATCCCTACCGGCCAAGCCCTCCCTAACCCGGACGACGGCCTGGGCCCGAACCCAGAGTCTCTGATGGCACAGCTGGCGCTGCAGTACAGCAGCCTTAACCACTGCGCCACCCTGGAGGCCTAACTTGGGTATTTTGTGTGCACTTCCTGTGGTAATTAAGAGAACACATTGTTATATATTTATCTGTATCATTACACTGCTATAAGTGGTGGTTAGGTGGTAGGTAGGCTGTGGATTACAATTCAGCCCATTCACTTTCTAACTGCCTGACATTGTCAGACTAGTGAGGATGTTACTGTGTCTGGAATCATCCCCTCTTCATGTTAAGACGTTTCCTCTACTGAGAGCTTTTACAGTCAAATCAACATGTCTGAGACACAGCATGTCAGTAAGAGCTGTTCTTAGGAACTGTTGACCTACGTCGATTAGTTGAGCTTGTGCCTAAAGACTGTCTGTCTGTCTCTCTCTGTGTGTGTGTGTGTCTGTCTCTCTCTCTCTGTGTGTGTGTGTGTCTGTCTCTCTCTCTCTCTTTCTGTGTGTGTGTACATGTGTGTGTTTCCTTGTGATATCTGTGTGTATATATTTACACTTGTGTGTTTGAAAGAGTATATAATTATTGAATAAAATGATTGGAGAAATGGCTGCTTGTCGCCCCAATAGTCAAGGCTCCTCATTGTGAAGGTGCAGTGGCTGTTATGTCAGCTTCACAAGATTAACCTGTTGTCCTACACTGTAAAAATAATGATGTTGTTTTTACGGTAACTTACCGGCAGACAGTTGTACGTTGCTGTAAAAATGTTTAAAAAAGGTTACAGTATGTTACCTTCAATTCCAAATAAACTTTGATTTAACAGTACATTACTGTAAACCTTATACATGTTAAAGTGTTCAGATTCATATGGGTGGGCCTCCCAAACACTGGCCATTTAACGCCATTGGTCAGACACCGCTGTTGGAGCCTTGCCAACTGGCTTCCTGAAACGACATACGATAGTTAGCCTTGCATGCAGCAGCCAATATTTATGTTAATATGTAGTGGTGGTGACGTGTATCATAATTGCAGGTGAATAATCCATTACTGAGGAAGCATTAATCATGTCGTCTTTGTTCCCGGGGGACTATAATTGCATGGTTAGACGATACTACCTGATTTTTCCAGCTCATTTAAATGCTTTGCACAGGTGATTTGCACAATGCAGGGTAAATAAGCTGTCACAATAATGCAAACAACAACACACAATAGCACAGCACGTCAACTCAAATCTACAGGCTGCAGCTCCATTATTCTCTCTTGACGACAAACTATTCTCACTTGCACGGAAATACCTACTGAATTTTGATTTCATTGTCATTTGCTAACTTGGGCACTTAGTCAATTTAGACATTGTCTTTCAAAACGTAGGTTCTTGCTTATTAGACCCAGATTTAGTTGCCATTCAAAGGAAGATGCTTTGTGGATATACTGCAGTCGTACTGGGTGAGTGTACAGGGACAGAGGGACCCACAGGGCTGGGAGATGCTCTTTTTACAGGTCTATGATATCGCAGGAGCACGATCATACGCCTGGCGCACTTTAATGCGTTTCTACGTGACATGAATCAGCTGCAGGTTACACAGTCCAACAGGAACACCCACATTGATCCGTGCAGGTGGCTCTCGAGCGGAGACGGAATGCCCTCCTTTGCACACACAATGTCCTCCTTTGCACACGCAATGTCCTCCTTTGCGCACGCAATGTCCTCTTATAGCAATCTATTGCGAAAACTTTGTGATCAATTCGATTCTGTTCAGTCAAAATCCAACGAGACTATCACAGTGCAGGTGCATTTATACGGAGACTTGATTACACACAGGTGGATTGTATTTATCATCATCATTAGTCATTTAGGTCAACATTGGATCATTCAGAGATCCTCACTGAACTTCTGGAGAGAGTTTGCTGCACTGAAAGTAAAGGGGCTGAATAATTTTGCACGCACAATTTTTCAGTTTTTGATTTGTTAAAAAAGTTTGAAATATCCAATAAATGTCATTCCACTTCATGATTGTGTCCCACTTGTTGTTGATTCTTCACAAAAAAATACAGTTTTATATCTTTATGTTTGAAGCCTGAAATGTGGCAAAAGGTCGCAAAGTTCAAGGGGGCCGAATACTTTCGCAAGGCACTGTATATTCCATAGACAGTTGCCAACAATACAGTAGCTACCTGTTATGCTTACTGCCTTGATCGCTATCAATCATTGGCATTTGTTGTGTTGTAATCACCCTGACGTTGGTTAGATTGAACAGAACACACACTGTAGCTAAAAACAACCAGTGGTTAAGGGTGTATACTAGTGAAGTAGTTTGATTCAGCTGCCCTATCCGGTAACTCTATGGACCTAGGAGTATCAACAGCAGCGTTTGACTGACCCCATCTATCTCTGAAGGTGTTCCAGATGGTTTTTTATATGTGTTAGCTTCAGCCCCCCCCCCACACCCAGCTTCCCGACTCTATGGACTCAGTATTTCAGATTGGGTTAGATAGGATCCGCATTGCTCCTAACTTTAACTCAGATCAAATCACCACCAGCTCAAGCTCTCAGTCTGCTTCCCAGACACCCCCAGACCTCCAGTCATCATGGGCAGCTGGGGCCCCTGTGGGCCCTCTGGGTGTTTGGGCTCCTGTGTTTGTTGTGAGTCAACCGACCGGACCATCTCATGAATCCCCCTCTTTTCCCTCAGCCTCAGCCACTAGCCCGTCAGGCTCCAGCTACCCACCTCAGACACGGACAGAATACTAAATCACACTGCTGACACCAAATACACAATCAGCAGCTAAGAAGCGTAGCCCACAGTCCAGCGCTCTCTCTCTCGCTCTCTCTCATCCTCTCGCTCTCTCTCATCCTCTCGCTCTCTCTCATCCTCTCTCTCTCTCATCCTCTCTCTCTCTCTCTCTCTCTCTCTCTCATCCTCTCTCTCTCTCTCTCTCTCTCTCTCTCTCTCTCTCTCTCTCTCTCTCTCTCTCTCTCTCTCTCTCTCTCTCTCTCTCTCTCTCATCCTCTCTCTCTCTCTCTCTCTCATCCTCTCTCTCTCTCTCTCTCTCATCCTCTCTCTCTCTCTCTCTCTCTCATCCTCTCTCTCTCTCTCTCTCTGTCTCTCATCCTTTCTCTCTCTCTGTCTCTCATCCTCTCTCTCTCTCTCTCTCTCATCCTCTCTCTCTCTCATCCTCTCTCTCTCATCCTCTCTCTCTCGCTCTCTCTCTGTCTCTCATCCTCTCTCTCTCTCTCTCATCCTCTCTCTCTCTGTCTCTCATCCTCTCTCTCTCTGTCTCTCATCCTCTCTCTTTTTTGTATAATCAAATTGTATATCCCTCATCTCTCTGTCTCTGTTTCCTGCTCTATCAGCGTTCCTCTCACCTATGTATCGCCCATCCTCTCTAGATATGCAAAGTCCTGACAGGGGCTGTTTACATTTTGTCAGACAGTGGTTTTCCCCTTAGGGGTGTCATGGTTAAACAGGTTACCCACAGCTGGTCTGTTCCACTCTAGTCTGGCAATAATGAGCAAAGTCGGTCAGTCAGCGCTGATAGTCAGTGCACCATGCCAGCAGCAGGTCCTGCCAAGCCACGGCTGCAGTTCTGGTTCGTATCTCTCTCTCTCCCTCTTTCTCTCGCGCTGTCGCTCTCTCTTTTTCTCTCTGTCTCTTACTCTCCTCCCCCCTCCCTTTGGTTCTTGCTCCACAAGCCTGCAGCCAGATGACTTGTGAGTTGGCAGGACTTAGCTCAATCCCGTTGGCATTACTTTTGGTCAACAACAGATGTGTTAGGTAAACTTTATAATTAGGCTAAACGGTTTGTTCTGAAATGTGGCATTGTTAAACGGCCATAATAACAATATTTAATATAATTCAGTGTGTACACTCCATTCATTTTGTTGGTTTCATTCTTCTGTCAGTTTGCAGGGTAGTTAATTTGCTTGTACACTGTTTTTGTATCTGTTTATTGACTCATGTCAACTATAATGGAGGTGTACACAGTCTGGGTTTATTATGTGAGAGCCTAACTGCTACGGTCCTTATCATTACAGAGCACACAACCAGTCCACCTTCACAATCTCAATAAAAGCCCTCCCTCTGGCTATAAAAACAAAGTAACAACTAAAACCGGGGTTTTCCACATTGTGCAAATTAAAGTCCCTGTATCAAGGTTCCTAAGGTCTGTAAATAACTCCCCCAGTGGGTTGTGTGTGTGTGTGTGTGTGTGTGTGTGTGTGTGTGTGGAAGACCTCCCATACTGCACCATGTTGGCCGTCTGTTAGTGCTCCAGCTTACTCTGCTGCAAGGCAAACAGCAGCCTCTTGAAGAAATGGTAGCCTGTGAGGGAGTACGTCTGGTGGAAGAGAGAGACGGAGAGAAAGAGAGAGAGGAGGAGGTTAGGGAAGAAGAGAGACTGAGAAATAGAGAGAGGAGGAGGTTAGGGAAGAAGAGAGACTGAGAAATAGAGAGAGGAGGAGGTTAGGGAAGAAGGAGACTGAGAAAGAGAAATAGAGAGAGGAGGTTAGGAGGAAGAAGAGAGAGACAGGGAGAAAGAGAAATAGAGAGAGGAGGTTAGGGGGAATAAGAGAGAGACTGGGAGAGAGGAGGTTAGGGGAGGAAAAGAGAGATGGAGAGAGAGAAATAGAGAGAGGAGGTTAGGGAGGAAGAAGAGAGAGACAGGGAGAAAGAGAAATAGAGAGAGGAGGTTAGGAGGAAGAAGAGAGAGACAGGGAGAAAGAGAAATAGAGAGAGGAGGTTAGGAGGAAGAAGAGAGAGACAGGGAGAAAGAGAAATAGAGAGAGGAGGTTAGGAGGAATAAGAGAGAGACTGGGAGAGAGGAGGTTAGGGGGAGGAAAAGAGAGATGGAGAGAGAGAAATAGAGAGAGGAGGTTAGGAGGAAGAAGAGAGAGACAGGGAGAAAGAGAAATAGAGAGAGGAGGTTAGGAGGAATAAGAGAGAGACTGGGAGAGAGGAGGTTAGGGGAGGAAAAGAGAGATGGAGAGAGAGAAATAGAGAGAGAGAAAGCAAGAGAGAGAAATCTCCAGGGCCCGATCACCCCTCCAGGGCCCGATCACCCTCCAGGGCCCGATCACCCCTCCAGGGCCCGATCACCCCTCCAGGGCCCGATCACCCCTCCAGGGCCCGATCACCCCTCCCTGTTACTGAAAGAAATTGTCCCCAGAAAGATCAAGCTTTCTCCGGGGACTCTGTGTTAGATTTATTTTTTTTAAATTCCTCCATTGATGTCTGTTTATTTTTCTGTCATTTGTGTCCCCTTTCATTTCTCCCCTTCCACATTTGGGCTTGACGCAATCTTTTATAATGATGCTTTTGTTGGTAGGAAGTGAGAGGGGTGTTTGATTTATTTGAGGTTTTTGGCCAGTGGCTCCGTTGCTCAGCAAGGACGTGGGCGGAGATTGAGAATACGATTGACAGTTGATTACGAGGGTAGGGCACTAACCCAGGCAGAGAAAGTAGGTGAGAGATTAGGCAACAACGTGGCAAGATCTTTGTCCCACTTACTTTCTTGTCCATCTCTGACACATTTAATCAGAATGTGGAACATTGTGTAATAACTTATAACAAATCATATCTTGATGCATCATGCAAGTGGATTGCATTCACAAGAGTAGACAACAGTTCTACCCTATTACTGTCAGAACATTTGTTTGCTGATCATACTGCCTCTCCATATGACCTTCTTCGAGCCTGTAAAAGCAGTAAAATTATGTTTTTCAGCTCATACACATACATACAGAACACTTTAAGCACATCTCCAGAGTGCCATGAAGAGAACATTGAAGTGCAGAGAGGGAGGTGCAGGAAACCAGTCCATAGGAAGATAATTACAGCATTTTGTCTTTTTCCAGCATTTATTTGAATGAAGGCATGAGAAACACATTGCATGAGGGGTTGAAACAGGGAGATGTATAGAGGGGGAGATACAGACAGGGAGATGTATAGAGAGGGAGATACAGACAGGGAGATGTATAGAGAGGGAGATACAGACAGGGAGATGTATAGAGAGGGAGATACAGACAGGGAGATGTATAGAGAGGGAGATACAGACAGGGAGATGTATAGAGAGGAGATACAGACAGGGAGATGTATAGAGAGGGAGATACAGACAGGGAGATGTATAGAGAGGAGATACAGACAGGGAGATGTATAGAGAGGGAGATACAGACAGGGAGATGTATAGAGAGGGAGATACAGACAGGGAGATGTATAGAGGGGAGATACAGACAGGAGATGTATAGAGAGGAGATACAGACAGGGAGATGTATAGAGAGGGAGATACAGACAGGAGATGTATAGAGGGGGAGATACAGACAGGGAGATGTATAGAGGGGGGAGATACAGACAGGGAGATGTATAGAGGGGGAGATACCTACAGGGAGATACAGACAGGAGATGTATAGAGGGGGAGATACAGACAGGAGATGTATAGAGGGGGAGATACATACAGGGAGATACAGACAGGGAGATGTATAGAGGAGGAGATACAGACAGGGAGATGTATAGAGGGGAGATACAGACAGGAGATGTATAGAGGGGGAGATACATACAGGGGAGATACAGACAGGGAGATGTATAGAGGGGGAGATACAGACAGGAGATGTATAGAGGGGGAGATACAGACAGGAGATGTATAGAGGGGGAGATACAGACAGGGAGATGTATAGAGGGGGAGATACAGACAGGAGATGTATAGAGGGGGAGATACAGACAGGGAGATGTATAGAGGGGGAGATACAGACAGGGAGATGTATAGAGGGGAGATACAGACAGGAGATGTATAGAGAGGAGATACAGACAGGGAGATGTATAGAGGGGGAGATACAGACAGGGAGATGTATAGAGGGGGAGATACAGACAGGGAGATGTATAGAGGGGGAGATACAGACAGGGAGATGTATAGAGGGGGAGATACATACAGGGAGATGTATAGAGGGGGAGATACATACAGGGAGATACAGA
This sequence comes from Oncorhynchus tshawytscha, assembly GCF_018296145.1. NCBI lineage: Eukaryota > Metazoa > Chordata > Actinopteri > Salmoniformes > Salmonidae > Oncorhynchus > Oncorhynchus tshawytscha. The sequence continues at coordinate 29,741,890 of NC_056443.1, forward strand.
CAGGGAGATGTATAGAGGGGGAGATACAGACAGGGAGATGTATAGAGGGGGAGATACAGACAGGGAGATGTATAGAGGGGAGATACATACAGGAGATACAGACAGGGAGATGTATAGAGGAGGAGATACAGACAGGGAGATGCATAGAGGGGGAGATACAGACAGGGAGATGTATAGAGGGGGAGATACATACAGGAGATACAGACAGGGAGATGTATAGAGGGGGAGATACAGACAGGGAGATGCATAGAGGGGGAGATACAGACAGGGGAGATGTATAGAGGGGGAGATACAGACAGGGAGATGTATAGAGGGGGAGATACAGACAGGGAGATGTATAGAGGGGGAGATACAGACAGGAGATGCATAGAGGGGGAGATACAGACAGGGAGATGTATAGAGGGGGAGATACAGACAGGAGATGTATAGAGGGAGATACAGACAGGAGATGTATAGAGGGGGAGATACAGACAGGAGATGTATAGAGGGGGAGATACAGACAGGGAGATACAGACAGGAGATGTATAGAGGGGGAGATACAGACAGGAGATGTATAGCAGAGAGGAGATACAGACAGGAGATGTATAGAGGGGAGATACAGACAGGGAGATGTATAGAGGGGAGATACAGACAGGAGATGTATAGAGGGGGAGATACAGACAGGGAGATGTATAGAGGGGAGATACAGACAGGGAGATGTATAGAGAGGAGATACAGACAGGGAGATGTATAGAGGGAGATACAGACAGGAGATGTATAGAGGGGGAGATACAGACAGGAGATGCATAGAGGGGAGATACAGACAGGGAGATGTATAGAGGGGGAGATACATACAGGGAGATACAGACAGGGAGATGTATAGAGGGGGAGATACAGACAGGGAGATGTATAGAGGGGGAGATACAGACAGGAGATGTATAGAGGGGGAGATACATACAGGAGATACAGACAGGGAGATGTATAGAGGGGGAGATACAGACAGGAGATGTATAGAGGGGGAGATACAGACAGGGAGATGTATAGAGGGGAGATACAGACAGGAGATGTATAGAGAGGAGATACAGACAGGGAGATGTATAGAGAGGAGATACAGACAGGGAGATGTATAGAGAGGGAGATACAGACAGGGAGATGTATAGAGGGGGAGATACAGACAGGGAGATGTATAGAGGGGGAGATACAGACAGGAGATGTATAGAGGGGGAGATACAGACAGGGAGATGTATAGAGGGGGAGATACAGACAGGGAGATGTATAGAGGGGGAGATACAGACAGGGAGATGTATAGAGGGGGAGATACAGACAGGGAGATGTATAGAGGGGGAGATACAGACAGGAGATGTATAGAGGGGGAGATACAGACAGGGAGATACAGACAGGGGAGATGTATAGAGGGGGAGATACAGACAGGGAGATGTATAGAGAGGAGATATAGACAGGGAGATGTATAGAGGGGGAGATACAGACAGGGAGATGTATAGAGAGGGAGATACAGACAGGGAGATGTATAGAGGGGAGATACAGACAGGGAGATGTATAGAGGGGGAGATACAGACAGGAGATGTATAGAGGGGGAGATACAGACAGGGAGATGTATAGAGGGGGAGATACAGACAGGGAGATGTATAGAGGGGGAGATACAGACAGGAGATGTATAGAGGGGGAGATACAGACAGGGAGATGTATAGAGGGGGAGATACAGACAGGAGATGTATAGAGGGGGAGATACAGACAGGAGATACAGACAGGAGATGTATAGAGGGGAGATACAGACAGGAGATGTATAGAGGGTGAGATACAGACAGGGAGATGTATAGAGGGGGAGATACAGACAGGGAGATGTATAGAGAGGGAGATACAGACAGGGAGATACAGACAGGGAGATGTATAGAGGGGGAGATACAGACAGGGAGATACAGACGGGGAGATACAGACAGGGAGATACAGACGGGGAGATGTATAGAGGGGGAGATACAGACGGGGAGATGTATAGAGGGGGAGATACAGACGGGGAGATGTATAGAGGGGGAGATACAGACGGGGAGATGTATAGAGGGGGAGATACAGACGGGGAGATGTATAGAGGGGGAGATACAGACGGGGAGATGTATAGAGGGGGAGATACAGACAGGGAGATGTATAGAGGGGAGATACAGACAGGGAGATGTATAGAGAGGAGATACAGACAGGAGATACAGACAGGGAGATGTATAGAGGGGGAGATACAGACAGGAGATACAGACGGGGAGATGTATAGAGGGGAGATACAGACAGGGAGATGTATAGAGGGGGAGATACAGACAGGGAGATGTATAGAGGGGGGGAGATACAGACAGGGAGATGTATAGAGGGGGAGATACAGACAGGGAGATGTATAGAGGGGGAGATACAGACAAGGAGATGTATAGAGGAGATACAGACAGGAGATGTATAGAGGGAGATACAGACAGGGAGATGTATAGAGGGGGAGATACAGACAGGGAGATGTATAGAGGGGGAGATACAGACAGGGAGATGTATAGAGGGGGAGATACAGACAGGGAGATGTATAGAGGGGGAGATACAGACAGGGAGATGTATAGAGGGGGAGATACAGACAGGAGATGTATAGAGGGGAGATACAGACAGGAGATGTATAGAGGGGGAGATACAGACAGGGAGATGTATAGAGGGGGAGATACAGACAGGGAGATGTATAGAGGGGGAGATACAGACAGGGAGATGTATAGAGGGGAGATACAGACAGGGAGATGTATAGAGGGGGAGATACAGACAGGGAGATGTATAGAGGGGGAGATACAGACAGGAGATACAGACAGGAGATGTATAGAGGGGGAGATACAGACAGGGAGATGTATAGAGGGGGAGATACAGACAGGAGATACAGACAGGGAGATGTATAGAGGGGAGATACAGACAGGGAGATGTATAGAGGGGGGAGATACAGACAGGAGATGTATAGAGGGGGAGATACAGACAGGAGATACAGACAGGAGATGTATAGAGGGGGAGATACAGACAGGGAGATGTATAGAGGGGGAGATACAGACAGGAGATACAGACAGGAGATGTATAGAGGGGAGATACAGACAGGAGATACAGACAGGAGATGTATAGAGGGGGAGATACAGACAGGAGATGTATAGAGGGGGAGATACAGACAGGGAGATGTATAGAGGGGGAGATACAGACAGGAGATACAGACAGGGAGATGTATAGAGGGGGAGATACAGACAGGAGATGTATAGAGGGGAGATACAGACAGGAGATACAGACAGGAGATGTATAGAGGGGAGATACAGACAGGAGATACAGACAGGGAGATGTATAGAGGGGGAGATACAGACAGGAGATGTATAGAGGGGGAGATACAGACAGGGAGATACAGACAGGAGATGTATAGAGGGGGACAGGGAGATGTATAGAGGGGGAGATACAGACAGGAGATGTATAGAGGGGGAGATACAGACAGGGAGATGCATAGAGAGGAGATACAGACAGGGAGATGTATAGAGGAGATACAGACAGGGAGATGTATAGAGGGGGAGATACAGACAGGAGATGTATAGAGGGGGAGATACAGACAGGAGATGTATAGAGGGGGAGATACAGACAGGGAGATGTATAGAGGGGGAGATACAGACAGGGAGATGTATAGAGGGGAGATACAGACAGGAGATGTATAGAGGGGAGATACAGACAGGGAGATGTATAGAGAGGGAGATACAGACAGGAGATGTATAGAGGGGGAGATACAGACAGGGAGATGTATAGAGGGGAGATACAGACAGGGAGATACAGACAGGAGATGTATAGAGAGGAGATACAGACAGGGAGATGTATAGAGAGCGAGATACAGACAGGGAGATGTATAGAGAGGGAGATACAGACAGGAGATGTATAGAGGGGAGATACAGACAGGGAGATGTATAGAGGGGGAGATACAGACAGGAGATGTATAGAGGGGGAGATACAGACAGGAGATGTATAGAGGGGGAGATACAGACAGGAGATGTATAGAGGGGGAGATACAGACAGGGAGATGTATAGAGGGGGAGATACAGACAGGAGATGTATAGAGGGGAGATGTATAGAGAGGGAGATGTATAGAGGGAGATACAGACAGGGAGATGTATAGAGGGGGAGATACAGACAGGGAGATGTATAGAGGGGGAGATGTATTAGAGGAGATGTATAGAGAGGGAGATACAGACAGGGAGATGTATAGAGGAGATGTATAGAGGAGATGTATAGAGGGGGAGATACAGACAGGAGATGTATAGAGAGCGAGATACAGACAGGAGATGTATAGAGGGGAGATACAGACAGGAGATGTATAGAGGGGGAGATACAGACAGGAGATGTATAGAGGGGGAGATACAGACAGGGAGATGTATAGAGGGGAGATACAGACAGGGAGATGTATAGAGGGGGAGATACAGACAGGGAGATGTATAGAGAGGAGATACAGACAGGAGATGTATAGAGGGGGAGATACAGACAGGAGATGTATAGAGGGGGAGATACAGACAGGAGATACAGACAGGAGATGTATAGAGGGGAGATACAGACAGGAGATGTATAGAGGGGGAGATACAGACAGGAGATGTATAGAGAGCGAGATACAGACAGGGAGATGTATAGAGGGGGAGATACAGACAGGAGATGTATAGAGGGGGGAGATACAGACAGGAGATGTATAGAGGGGGAGATACAGACAGGAGATGATGTATAGAGGGGGAGATACAGACAGGAGATGTATAGAGAGGGAGATACAGACAGGAGATGTATAGAGGGGGAGATACAGACAGGGAGATGTATAGAGGGGAGATACAGACAGGGAGATGTATAGAGGGGGAGATACAGACAGGGATACAGACAGGAGATGTATAGAGGGGGAGATACAGACAGGAGATGTATAGAGGGGGAGATACAGACAGGAGATACAGACAGGAGATGTATAGAGGGGGAGATACAGACAGGGAGATGTATAGAGGGGGAGATACAGACAGGGAGATACAGACAGGAGATGTATAGAGGGGGAGATACAGACAGGGAGATGTATAGAGGGGAGATACAGACAGGGAGATGTATAGAGAGGAGATACAGACAGGAGATGTATAGAGGGGAGATACAGACAGGAGATGTATAGAGGGGAGATACAGACAGGGAGATGTATAGAGAGGAGATACAGACAGGGAGATGTATAGAGAGGAGATACAGACAGGGAGATGTATAGAGAGGGAGATACAGACAGGAGATGTATAGAGAGGGAGATACAGACAGGAGATGTATAGAGAGGGAGATACAGACAGGAGATGTATAGAGAGGAGATACAGACAGGAGATGTATAGAGAGGAGATACAGACAGGAGATGTATAGAGGGAGATACAGACAGGAGATGTATAGAGGGGAGATACAGACAGGGAGATGTATAGAGGGGGAGATACAGACAGGAGATGTATAGAGAGGGAGATACAGACAGGAGATGTATAGAGAGGGAGATACAGACAGGGAGAGATGTATAGAGAGGGAGATACAGACAGGAGATGTATAGAGGGGGAGATACAGACAGGAGATGTATAGAGGGGGAGATACAGACAGGGAGATGTATAGAGGGGGAGATACAGACAGGAGATGTATAGAGGGGGAGATACAGACAGGAGATGTATAGAGGGGGAGATACCTGGGAGATACAGACAGGAGATGTATAGAGGGGGAGATACAGACAGGAGATGTATAGAGGGGGAGATACAGACAGGGAGATGTATAGAGGGGGAGATACATACAGGGAGATACAGACAGGGAGATGTATAGAGGAGGAGATACAGACAGGAGATGTATAGAGGGGGAGATACAGACAGGGAGATGTATAGAGGGGATACATACAGGGAGATACAGACAGGAGATGTATAGAGGGGAGATACAGACAGGAGATGTATAGAGGGGGAGATACAGACAGGGAGATGTATAGAGGGGGAGATACAGACAGGAGATGTATAGAGGGGGAGATACAGACAGGAGATGTATAGAGGGGGAGATACAGACAGGAGATGTATAGAGGGGAGATACAGACAGGGAGATGTATAGAGGGGGAGATACAGACAGGAGATGTATAGAGGGGAGATACAGACAGGGAGATGTATAGAGAGGGAGATACAGACAGGAGATGTATAGAGAGGAGATACAGACAGGGAGATGTATAGAGGGGAGATACAGACAGGAGATGTATAGAGGGGGAGATACAGACAGGGAGATGTATAGAGGGGAGATACAGACAGGAGATGTATAGAGGGGAGATACATACAGGAGATACAGACAGGAGATGTATAGAGGGGAGATACAGACAGGGAGATGTATAGAGGGGGAGATACAGACAGGAGAGATGTATAGAGGGGGGAGATACATACAGGAGATACAGACAGGGAGATGTATAGAGGAGGAGATACAGACAGGAGATGTATAGAGGGGGAGATACAGACAGGGAGATGTATAGAGGGGGAGATACAGACAGGAGATACAGACAGGAGATGTATAGAGGGGGAGATACAGACAGGGAGATGTATAGAGGGGGAGATACAGACAGGAGATGTATAGAGGGGGAGATACAGACAGGGAGATGTATAGAGGGGGAGATACAGACAGGAGATGTATAGAGGGGGAGATACAGACAGGGAGATGTATAGAGGGGGAGATACAGACAGGAGATGTATAGAGGGGGAGATACAGACAGGGAGATGTATAGAGGGGAGATACAGACAGGGAGATGTATAGAGGGGGAGATACAGACAGGAGATGTATAGAGGGGGAGATACAGACAGGAGATACAGACAGGGAGATGTATAGAGGGGGAGATACAGACAGGGAGATGTATAGAGAGGAGATACAGACAGGGAGATGTATAGAGAGGAGATACAGACAGGAGAGATGTATAGAGGGGGAGATACAGACAGGAGATGTATAGAGGGGGAGATACAGACAGGAGATGTATAGAGAGGGAGATACAGACAGGGAGATGTATAGAGAGGAGATACAGACAGGGAGATGTATAGAGGGGAGATACAGACAGGGAGATGTATAGAGGGGGAGATACAGACAGGAGATGTATAGAGGGGGAGATACAGACAGGAGATGTATAGAGGGGGAGATACAGACAGGAGATGTATAGAGGGGAGATACATACAGGGAGATACAGACAGGAGATGTATAGAGGGGGAGATACAGACAGGAGATGTATAGAGGGGGAGATACAGACAGGAGATGTATAGAGGGGGAGATACATACAGGAGATACAGACAGGAGATGTATAGAGGGGGAGATACAGACAGGGAGATGTATAGAGGGGGAGATACAGACAGGGAGATGTATAGAGGGGAGATACAGACAGGGAGATGTATAGAGGGGAGATACAGACAGGGAGATGTATAGAGAGGAGATACAGACAGGAGATGTATAGAGAGGGAGATACAGACAGGGGAGATGTATAGAGGGGGATACAGACAGGAGATGTATAGAGGGGGAGATACAGACAGGAGATGTATAGAGGGGGAGATACAGACAGGAGATGTATAGAGGGGAGATACAGACAGGGAGATGTATAGAGGGGGAGATACAGACAGGGAGATGTATAGAGGGGGAGATACAGACAGGAGATGTATAGAGGGGGAGATACAGACAGGAGATGTATAGAGGGGGAGATACAGACAGGAGATACAGACAGGAGATGTATAGAGGGGGAGATACAGACAGGAGATGTATAGAGAGGAGATATAGACAGGAGATGTATAGAGGGGGAGATACAGACAGGGAGATGTATAGAGAGGGAGATACAGACAGGAGATGTATAGAGGGGGAGATACAGACAGGGAGATGTATAGAGGGGAGATACAGACAGGAGATGTATAGAGGGGGAGATACAGACAGGGAGATGTATAGAGGGGAGATACAGACAGGGAGATGTATAGAGGGGGAGATACAGACAGGAGATGTATAGAGGGGAGATACAGACAGGAGATGTATAGAGGGGAGATACAGACAGGAGATGTATAGAGGGGGAGATACAGACAGGAGATACAGACAGGGAGATGTATAGAGGGGGAGATACAGACAGGAGATGTATAGAGGGTGAGATACAGACAGGAGATGTATAGAGGGGGAGATACAGACAGGAGATGTATAGAGAGGAGATACAGACAGGAGATACAGACAGGAGAGATGTATAGAGGGGAGATACAGACAGGGAGATACAGACGGGGAGATACAGACAGGGAGATACAGACGGGGAGATGTATAGAGGGGGAGATACAGACGGGGAGATGTATAGAGGGGGAGATACAGACGGGAGATGTATAGAGGGGGAGATACAGACGGGGAGATGTATAGAGGGGAGATACAGACGGGGAGATGTATAGAGGGGGAGATACAGACAGGGAGATGTATAGAGGGGAGATACAGACAGGAGATGTATAGAGGGGAGATACAGACAGGGAGATGTATAGAGAGGAGATACAGACAGGAGAGATACAGACAGGAGATGTATAGAGGGGGAGATACAGACAGGAGATACAGACGGGGAGATGTATAGAGGGGGAGATACAGACAGGGAGATGTATAGAGGGGGAGATACAGACAGGGAGATGTATAGAGGGGAGATACAGACAGGAGATGTATAGAGGGGGAGATACAGACAGGGAGATGTATAGAGAGGGAGATACAGACAAGGAGATGTATAGAGGAGATACAGACAGGGAGATGTATAGAGAGGAGATACAGACAGGGAGATGTATAGAGGGGGAGATACAGACAGGGAGATGTATAGAGGGGGAGATACAGACAGGAGATGTATAGAGGGGGAGATACAGACAGGAGATGTATAGAGGGGGAGATACAGACAGGGAGATGTATAGAGGGGGAGATACAGACAGGAGATGTATAGAGGGAGATACAGACAGGAGATGTATAGAGGAGATACAGACAGGAGATGTATAGAGGGGGAGATACAGACAGGGAGATGTATAGAGGGGGAGATACAGACAGGAGATGTATAGAGGGGGAGATACAGACAGGGGATGTATAGAGGGGGAGATACAGACAGGGAGATACAGACAGGGAGATGTATAGAGGGGGAGATACAGACAGGAGATGTATAGAGGGGGAGATACAGACAGGAGATACAGACAGGGAGATGTATAGAGGGGGAGATACAGACAGGGAGATGTATAGAGGGGGAGATACAGACAGGGAGATGTATAGAGGGGGAGATACAGACAGGAGATACAGACAGGGAGATGTATAGAGGGGGAGATACAGACAGGGAGATGTATAGAGGGGGAGATACAGACAGGAGATACAGACAGGAGATGTATAGAGGGGAGATACAGACAGGAGATACAGACAGGGAGATGTATAGAGGGGGAGATACAGACAGGAGATGTATAGAGGGGGAGATACAGACAGGGAGATGTATAGAGGGGGAGATACAGACAGGGAGATACAGACAGGGAGATGTATAGAGGGGGAGATACAGACAGGAGATGTATAGAGGGGGAGATACAGACAGGAGATACAGACAGGGAGATGTATAGAGGGGAGATACAGACAGGAGATACAGACAGGGAGATGTATAGAGGGGGAGATACAGACAGGGAGATGTATAGAGGGGGAGATACAGACAGGAGATACAGACAGGGAGATGTATAGAGGGGGAGATACAGACAGGAGATGTATAGAGGGGAGATACAGACAGGAGATGTATAGAGGGGGAGATACAGACAGGAGATGCATAGAGAGCGAGATACAGACAGGAGATGTATAGAGGGAGATACAGACAGGGAGATGTATAGAGGGGGAGATACAGACAGGAGATGTATAGAGGGGAGATACAGACAGGGAGATGTATAGAGGGGGAGATACAGACAGGAGATGTATAGAGGGGGAGATACAGACAGGGAGATGTATAGAGGGGGAGATACAGACAGGGAGATGTATAGAGGGGAGATACAGACAGGAGATGTATAGAGAGGAGATACAGACAGGAGATGTATAGAGGGGGAGATACAGACAGGAGATGTATAGAGGGGGAGATACAGACAGGGAGATACAGACAGGGAGATGTATAGAGAGGGAGATACAGACAGGGAGATGTATAGAGAGCGAGATACAGACAGGAGATGTATAGAGAGGAGATACAGACAGGGAGATGTATAGAGGGGGAGATACAGACAGGAGATGTATAGAGGGGAGATACAGACAGGAGATGTATAGAGGGGGAGATACAGACAGGAGATGTATAGAGGGGGAGATACAGACAGGAGATGTATAGAGGGGAGATACAGACAGGAGATGTATAGAGGGGGAGATACAGACAGGAGATGTATAGAGGGGGAGATGTATAGAGAGGAGATGTATAGAGGGAGATACAGACAGGAGATGTATAGAGGGGAGATACAGACAGGGAGATGTATAGAGGGGGAGATGTATTAGAGGGAGATGTATAGAGAGGAGATACAGACAGGAGATGTATAGAGGGGGAGATGTATAGAGAGGAGATGTATAGAGGGGGAGATACAGACAGGGAGATGTATAGAGAGCGAGATACAGACAGGAGATGTATAGAGGGGGAGATACAGACAGGAGATGTATAGAGGGGGAGATACAGACAGGGAGATGTATAGAGGGGGAGATACAGACAGGAGATGTATAGAGGGGAGATACAGACAGGGAGATGTATAGAGGGGGAGATACAGACAGGAGATGTATAGAGAGGAGATACAGACAGGAGATGTATAGAGGGGAGATACAGACAGGAGATGTATAGAGGGGAGATACAGACAGGGAGATACAGACAGGGAGATGTATAGAGGGGGAGATACAGACAGGAGATGTATAGAGGGGGAGATACAGACAGGAGATGTATAGAGAGCGAGATACAGACAGGGAGATGTATAGAGGGGGAGATACAGACAGGAGATGTATAGAGGGGGAGATACAGACAGGAGATGTATAGAGGGGGAGATACAGACAGGGAGATGAGATGTATAGAGGGGAGATACAGACAGGGAGATGTATAGAGAGGGAGATACAGACAGGAGATGTATAGAGGGGGAGATACAGACAGGGAGATGTATAGAGGGGAGATACAGACAGGGAGATGTATAGAGGGGGAGATACAGACAGGAGATACAGACAGGAGATGTATAGAGGGGAGATACAGACAGGGAGATGTATAGAGGGGGAGATACAGACAGGGAGATACAGACAGGAGATGTATAGAGGGGGAGATACAGACAGGGAGATGTATAGAGGGGAGATACAGACAGGGAGATACAGACAGGGAGATGTATAGAGGGGGAGATACAGACAGGGAGATGTATAGAGGGGGAGATACAGACAGGGAGATGTATAGAGAGGAGATACAGACAGGGAGATACAGACAGGGAGATGTATAGAGGGGAGATACAGACAGGGAGATACAGACAGGGAGATGTATAGAGGGGGAGATACAGACAGGGAGATGTATAGAGGGGAGATACAGACAGGGAGATACAGACAGGGAGATGTATAGAGGGGGAGATACAGACAGGAGATGTATAGAGGGGAGATACAGACAGGGAGATGTATAGAGGGGAGATACAGACAGGGAGATGTATAGAGAGGAGATACAGACAGGAGATGTATAGAGAGTGAGATACAGACAGGGAGATGTATAGAGAGGAGATACAGACAGGGAGATGTATAGAGAGCGAGATACAGACAGGAGATGTATAGAGGGAGATACAGACAGGAGATGTATAGAGGGGGAGATACAGACAGGAGATGTATAGAGGGGGAGATACAGACAGGAGATGTATAGAGGGGGAGATACAGACAGGAGATGTATAGAGGGGAGATACAGACAGGAGATGTATAGAGGGGGAGATACAGACAGGGAGATGTATAGAGGGGGAGATACAGACAGGAGATGTATAGAGGGGGAGATACAGACAGGGAGATGTATAGAGGGGAGATGTATAGAGAGGGAGATGTATAGAGAGGGAGATACAGACAGGGAGATGTATAGAGGGGGAGATGTATATAGAGGGAGATGTATAGAGAGGAGATACAGACATGGAGATGTATAGAGGGGGAGATGTATAGAGAGGGAGATGTATAGAGAGGAGATACAGACAGGGAGATGTATAGAGGGGGAGATACAGACAGGGAGATGTATAGAGGGGGAGATACAGACAGGAGATGTATAGAGGGGGGAGATACAGACAGGAGATGTATAGAGGGGGAGATACAGACAGGAGATGTATAGAGAGGAGATATAGACAGAGAGAGAGAGAGAGTGAGAATACATTTTCATAAGAGAGAAAGACAAAGAGTGTAAGAGAGAGGGAGAGAAGGTTGAGTGAGGGATGAAATAATATATTTTTCAAGAGAAGGATACATAGTGTAAGAGAGAGAGAAGGATACAGAATGTAAGAGAGAGAGAGAGAGAAGGATACAGAGTGTAAGAGAGAGAGAGAGAGAAGGATACAGAGTGTAAGAGAGAGAGAGAAGGATACAGAGTGTAAGAGAGAAAGAGAAGGATACAGAGTAAGAGAGAGAGAGAGAGAAGGATACAGAGTGTAAGAGAGAGAGAGAAGGATACAGAGAGTAAGAGAGAGAGAGAAGGATACAGAGAGTAAGAGAGAGAGAGAGAAAGACAGAGTGTTAGAGAGAGAGAGAAGGATAGAGTGTAAGAGAGAGAGAGAAAGGATACAGAGAGTAAGAGAGAGAGAGAAGGATACAGAGCGTAAGAGAGAGAGAAGGATACAGAGAGTAAGAGAGAGAGAGAGAGAGAAGGATACAGAGAGTAAGAGAGAGAGAGAGAAGGATACAGAGAGTAAGAGAGAGAGAGAGAGAGAGAGAGAGAGAGAGAGAGAGAGAAGGATACAGAGCGTAAGAGAGAGAGAGAGAGAGAGAGAGAAGGATACAGAGTGTAAGAGAGAGAGAGAGAAGGATACAGAGAGTAAGAGAGAGAGAAGGATACAGAGTGTAAGAGAGAGAGAAGGATACAGAGCGTAAGAGAGAGAGAGAGAGAAGGATACAGAGTGTAAGGGAGAGAGAGAGAAGGATACAGAGTGTAAGAGAGAGAGAGAAGGATACAGAGTGTAAGAGAGAAGAGAAGGATACAGAGTGAGAGAGAGAGAGAGAAGGATACAGAGAGTAAGAGAGAGAGAGAAGGATACAGAGAGAGAGAGAGAGAGAAGGTTACAGAGAGTAAGAGAGAGAGAGAGAAGGATACAGAGAGTAAGAGAGAGAGAGAAGGATACAGAGAGTAAGAGAGAGAGAGAGAAGGATACAGAGAGTAAGAGAGAGAGAGAAGGATACAGAGAGTAAGAGAGAGAGAAGGTTACAGAGAGTAAGAGAGAGAGAAGGATACAGAGAGTAAGAGAGAGAGAGAGAAGGTTACAGAGAGTAAGAGAGAGAGAGAGAGAGAGTAAGAGAGAGAGAGAAGGATTGAGAGTGTAAGAGAGAGAGAGAGAGAGAGAGAGAGAAGGATACAGAGTGTAAGAGAGAGAGAGAGAAAGGATACAGAGGTAAGAGAGAGAGAGAGAGAGAAGAAGGATACAGAGTGTAAGAGAGAGCGAGAGAAGGATACAGAGTGTAAGAGAGAGAGAGAGAGAGAGAGAAAGGATACAGAGTGTAAGAGAGAGAGAGAGAAGGATACAGAGAGTAAGAGAGAGAGAGGATACAGAGAGAGAGAGAGAGAGAAGGATACAGAGTGTAAGAGAGAGAGAGAAGGATACAGAGAGTAAGAGAGAGAGAGAGAGAGAGAGAGAAGGATACAGAGTGTAAGAGAGAGAGAGAGAAGGATACAGAGAGTAAGAGAGAGAGAGAGAGAGAGAAGATACAGAGTGTAAGAGAGAGCGAGAGAGAAGGATACAGAGTGTAAGAGAGAGAGAGAGAAGGATACAGAGTGTAAGAGAGAGAGAGAGAAGGATACAGAGAGTAAGAGAGAGAGAGAGAGAGAGAGAGAAGAATACAGAGTGTAAGAGAGAGAGAGAAGGATACAGAGTGTAAGAGAGAGAGAGAAGGATACAGAGTGTAAGAGAGAAAGAGAGAAAGGATACAGAGTGTAAGAGAGAGAGAGAGAGAAGGATACAGAGAGTAAGAGAGAGAGAGAGAGGATACAGAGTGTAAGAGAGAGAGAGAAAGGATACAGAGAGTAAGAGAGAGAGAGAGAGAGAGAGAGGGATACAGAGTGTAAGAGAGAGAGAGAGAGGATACAGAGAGTAAGAGAGAGAGAGAGAGAGAGAGAGGGATACAGAGAGTAAGAGAGAAAGAGAGAAGGATACAGAGTGTAAGAGAGAGAGAGAGAAGGATACAGAGTGTAAGAGAGAGAGAGAGAAGGATACAAAGAGTAAGAGAGAGAGAGAGAAGGATACAGAGAGAGTAAGAGAGAAAGAGAGAAAGACAGAGTGTTAGAGAGAGAGAAGGATAGAGTGTAAGAGAGAGAGAAGGATACAGAGTGTAAGAGAGAGAGAAGGATACAGAGTGTAAGAGAGAGAGAGAGAAGGATACAGAGTGTAAGAGAGAGAGAAGGATACAGAGTGTAAGAGAGAAAGAGAAGGATACAGAGTAAGAGAGAGAGAGAGAGAAGGATACAGAGTGTAAGAGAGAGAGAGAAGGATACAGAGAGTAAGAGAGAGAGAGAAGGATACAGAGAGTAAGAGAGAAAGAGAGAAAGACAGAGTGTTAGAGAGAGAGAAGGATAGAGTGTAAGAGAAGAAGGATACAGAGTGTAAGAGAGAGAGAAGGATACAGAGTGTAAGAGAGAGAGAAGGATACAGAGTGTAAGAGAGAGAGAAGGATACAGAGTGTAAGAGAGAGAGAGAAGAAGGATACAGAGTGTTAGAGAGAGAGAGAGAAGGATACAGAGAGTAAGAGAGAGAGAGAGGATACAGAGAGTTAGAGAGAGAGAGAGAAGGATACAGAGCGTAAGAGAGAGAGAGAAGGATACAGAGTTAGAGAGAGAGAGAGAGAAGGATACAGAGAGTAAGAGAGAGAGAGAGAAGGATACAGAGAGTAAGAGAGAAAGAGAGAAAGACAGAGTGTTAGAGAGAGAGAAGGATAGAGTGTAAGAGAGAGAGAAGGATACAGAGTGTAAGAGAGAGAGAGAGAGAGAGAGAGAGAGAGAGAAGGTTACAGAGAGTAAGAGAGAGAGAGAGAAAGACAGAGTGTAAGAGAGAGAGAAGGATACAGAGAGTAAGAGAGAGAGAGAGAAGGATACAGAGAGTAAGAGAGAGAGAAGGATACAGAGTGTAAGAGAGA
>NC_056443.1:29762189-29774716 GCF_018296145.1 Oncorhynchus tshawytscha
GGGGTGAGTTTTAGAAGGCCTGTGGGGTGTTAGTACCCGGGGTTAGGGCTACACCTCTCAGCTGTAACAATAGAGACATTCATCCCTGTGGTGGGAGGCTCAGTAGTCCCACTGACTGTCTGACCCTAGCATGATTAGTGCAGGCCTCCCCACAGTTTAACATAGGGGCTTCACCCTCAACACACACAGGAAGTCATCCAACAGGGAG
This sequence comes from Oncorhynchus tshawytscha, assembly GCF_018296145.1. Lineage (NCBI taxonomy): Eukaryota > Metazoa > Chordata > Actinopteri > Salmoniformes > Salmonidae > Oncorhynchus > Oncorhynchus tshawytscha. Next base: position 29,762,398 of record NC_056443.1, read on the forward strand.
ACCTTGAGTCCTGGTAATGTGACCAAAGGACACTTTTACCTTGACTCCACTCACCCTTTCATCTCTCATTCTCCCTCTCCCTCTCTCCCTCTCTCTCTCTCTCTCGCTCTTTCGCTCTTTCGCGTTCTCTCTCGCGCGTTCTCTCTCTCGCTCGCTCGACGGGCTGGGTAGGAAGAGAAAGAGAAGATTCCAGGTCACTAGTGTTCCCAGGGAGGAGAACCTGCAACAAGCCCCTAAGTTCAGTAGGAAATATCAAGCATGTTTCAGTCTAGACGTGCAGAGGCCTCCTAGTGTACTCTGGGGGTTGCCTCAGTTTTGACAGATCAAATTCACAGTGTGGTAGGTATTCTTTTGACAAAGAACAGTAATCATCACTTTGGCCTACACATATCATGCTGATATCTCTTCTAGAAAGCAAACATTTCCAAGTGAAAACATCATTTAAGGGATGGCAGATCACCAACATCACCAGCCTGACTGAAACATGGCTTAAGCCTGATGAATTTACTGTGTTAAATGAGGCCTCACCTCCTGGTTACACTAGTGACCATATCCCCTGCGTATCCCGCAAAGGCGGAGGTGTTGCTAACATTTACGATAGCAAATTTCAATTTACAACAAAAACAAACAACGTTTAAATATCTACTGTTTACAGGCCTCCTGGGCCATATACAGCGTCCCTCAATGAGGTCCCTGAATTCCTATTAGACCTTGTTGTCATAGCAGATAATATTCCAATTTTTAATATTCACATGGAAGACTTTTCCAAAGGCTTTCGGAGCCATCATCGACTCAATGGGTTTTGTCCAACATGTCTCCGGACCTACTCACTGCCACAGTCATACTCTGCGGCAGTGTCTGGTGGAATAAATGTTGTGGATCTTAATGTTTTTCCTCATAATCCTGGACTATCGGACCACCATTTTATTACGTTTGCAATCGTAACAAATAATCTGATCAGACCCCAACCAAGGAGCATCAAAAGTCTAGTGCTATAAATTCTCAGACAACCCAAAGATTCCTTGATACCCTTCCAGACTCCCTCTGCCTACCCAAGGACGTCAGAGGACACAAATCAGTTAACCACCTAACTGAGGAACTAATTTAACCTTGCGCATTACCCTAGATGCAGTTGCACCCCTAAAAACTTTTGTCATAAGAAACTAGCTCTCTGGTATACAGAAAATACCCTAGCTCTGAAGCAAGCTTCCAAAAAATTGGAACGGAAATGGCGCCACACCAAACTGGAAGTCTTCCGACTAGCTTGGAAAGACAGTACCGTGCAGTATCGAAGAGCCCTTACTGCTGCTCAATCATCCTATTTTTCCAACTTAATTGAGGAAAATAAGAACAATCCGAAATGTCTTTTTGATACTGTCGCAAAGCTAACTAAAAAGCAGCATTCCCCAAGAGAGGATGGCTTTCACTTCAGCAGTAATAAATTCATGAACTTCTTTGAGGAAAAGATCATGATCATTAGAAAGCAAATTACGGACTCCTCTTTAAATCTGCGTATTCCTCCAAAGCTCAGTTGTCCTGAGTCTGCACAACTCTGCCAGGACCTAGGATCAAGGGAGACACTCAAGTGTTTTAGTACTATATCTCTTGACACATTGATGAAAATAGTCAGGGCCTCTAAACCTTCAAGCTTTATACTGGACCCTATTCCAACTAAACTACTGAAAGAGCTGCTTCCTGTGCTTGGCCCTCCTATGTTGAACATAATAAACGGCTCTCTATCCACCGGATGTGTACCAAACTCACTAAAAGTGGCAGTAATAAAGCCTCTCTTGAAAAAGCCAAACCTTAACCCAGAAAATATAAAAAAACTATCAGCCTATATCGAATCTTCCATTCCTCTCAAAAATGTAAGAAAAAAGCTGTTGCGCAGCAACTCACTGCCTTCCTAAAGACAAACAATGTATACGAAATGCTTCAGTCTGGTTTTAGACCCCATCATAGCACTGAAACTGCACTTGTGAAGGTGTTAAATGACCTTTTAATGGCGTCAGACTGAGGTTCTGCATCTGTCCTCGTGCTCCTAGACCTTGGTGCTGCTTTTGATACCATCGATCACCACATTCTTTTGGAGAGATTGGAAACCCAAATTGGTCTACACGGACAAGTTCTGGCCTGGTTTAGATCTTATCTGTTGGAAAGATATCAATTTGTCTCTGTGAATGGTTTGTCCTCTGACAAATCAACTGTAAATTTCGGTGTTCCTCAAGGTTCCGTTTTAGGACACCTATTGTTTTCACTATATATTTTACCTCTTGGGGATGTCATTCGAAAACATAATGTTAACTTCCACTGCTATGCGGATGACACATAGCTGTACATTTCAATGAAACATGGTGAAGCCCCAAAATTGCCCTCGCTAGAAGCATGTGTTTCAAACATAAGGAAGTGGATGGCTGCAAACGTTCTACTTTTTAAACTCGGACAAAACATAGATGCTTGTTCTAGGTCCCAAGAAACAAAGAGATCTTCTGTTGAATCTGACAATTAATCTTGATGGTTGTACAGTCGTCTCAAATTTAAAAAAACTGTGAAGGACCTTGGCGTTACTCTGGACCTTGATCTCTTTTGACGAACATATCAAGACTGTTTCAAGGACAGCTTTTTTTCCATCTACGTAACATCGCAAAAATCTGAAACTTTCTGTCCAAAAATGATGCAGAAAAATTAATCCATGCTTTTGTTACTTCTAGGTTAGACTACTGCAATGCTCTACTTTCCGGCTACCTGGATAAAGCACTAAATAAATTCCACTTAGTGCTAATTACGGCCTCTAGAATCCTGACTAGAACCAAAAAATGTATCATATTATTCCAGTGCTAGCCTCCCTACACTGGCTTCCTGTTAAGGCGAGGGCTGATTTCAAGGTTTTACTGCTAACCTACAAAGCGTTACATGGGCTTTCTCCTACCTATCTTTCCGATTTGGTCCTGCCGTACATACCTACACGTACGCTACGGTCACAAGACGCAGGCCTCCTAATTGTCCCTAGAATTTCTAAGCAAACAGCTAGAGGCAGGGCTTTCACCTATACAGCTCAATTTTTATGGAATGGTCTGCCTACCCATGTGAGAGACGCAGACTCGGTCTCAACCTTTAAGTCTTTCCTGAAGACTCTCTTCAGTAGGTCATATGATTGAGTGTAGTCTGGCCCAGGAGTATGAAGGTGAACGGAAAGGCAAGAACCGCCCTTGCTGTCTCTGCTTGGCAGGTTCCCCCTCTCTCAACTGGGATTCTCTGCCTCTAACCCTATTACAGGGGCTGAGTCACTGGCTTACTGGTGCTCTTCCATGCTGTCCCTAGGAGGGGTGCGTCACTTGAGTGGGTTGAGTCGCTGACGTGGTCTTCCTGTCTGGGTTGGCGCCCCCCCTTGGGTTGTGCCGTGGCGGAGATCTTTGTGGGCTATACTTGGCCTTTGCTTCAGGATATTAAGTTGGTGGTTGAAGATATCCTTCTAGTGGTGTGGGGGCTGTGCTTTGGCAAAGTGGGTGGGGTTATATCCTGCCTGTTTGGCCCTGTCTGGGGGTATCGTCGGATGGGGCCACAGTGTCTCCTGATCCCTCCTGTCTCAGCCTCCAGTATTTATGCTGCAGTAGTTTATGTGTCGGGGGGCTAGGGTCAGTCTGTTATATCTGGAGTATTTCTCCTGTCTTATCCGGTGTCCTGTGTGAATTTAAGTATGCTCTCTCTAATTCTCTCTTTCTCTCTTTCTTTTCTTCTCTCTCTCGGAGGACCTGAGCCCTAGGACCATGCCTCAGGACTACCTGGCATGATGACTCCTTTGATGTCCCCAGTCCACCTGGCCGTGCTGCTGCTCCAGTTTCAACGGTTCTGCCTGCGGCTATGGAACCCTGACCTGTTCACCGGACGTGCTACCTGTTCCAGACCTGCTGTTTTCAACTCTCTAGAGACAGCAGGAGTGGTAAAGATACTCTCAATGATTGGCTATGAAAAGCCAACTGCCATTTACTCCTGAGGTGCTGACTTGTTGCACCCTCGACAACTACTGTGATTATTATAATTTGACCATTCTGGTCATTTATGAACATTTGAGTATCTTGGCCATGTTCTGTTATAATCTCCACCCGGCACAGCCAGAAGAGGACTGACCACCCCTCATAGCCTGGTTCCTCTCTAGGTTTCTTCCTAGGTTTTGGCCTTTCTATCGAGTTTTTCCCAGCCACCGTGCTTCTACACCTGCATTGCTTGCTGTTTGGGGTTTTAGGCTGGGTTTCTGTACAGCACTTTGATATATCAGCTGATGTTAGAAGGGCTATATAAATACATTTGATTTAAAATTTGATTTGATACAGCATCCACATTAAGAAGTGGTCAGACAAAACTCCCTCCGCTAACGAGTTCCTAATATGGATGCTGTATCAGCATAAACCCCTATAGCCATGCCTGTCCGCAACCACTTTGAATTCATTAGAACAACAAAGTGTACCTCCATGCTGTTTTCCTCTCAGTTCTTTAGCCCCCACCATGTGGATGGCAATGCTGAGCGTCCTGTCAATTGATTAGGAGCGGATCATGCTCTGGCTTTAAACTCGTGTGTGTGTGTGTGTGTGTGTCTGTGTGTGTGTGTGGCTGGGGTTGTAACTGATAGCTGCTGGTGGATCAATGAGAGGCCTGTAGGGTTCTTAGCTGAGTATAATATAACCCAGCTCTGGCTTATTGAATCAGACCCGGGTCAGTAGCCCCAGGCACAATCTTCCCAATGGTTCTGACACAGTCTGACTTTGTCTATTGATTTCCGTCTACCGCTCTCACCCGTTCTGTTACTGACCTCCGTGACCTCTGTGACCTCTGCGACAGAGTAACCGAAAAGTGCAAGAACCATGGATAGAAATCAACAGTCAAAGTCAGACGTTTTTCAAAACTGACATGTTGGTGAGAACTTCCAGAACTCTGGTGTCATGGAGAGTACGCAGGAGGAGAGGTGTTAGACTGCCGAGCTGAATAGAGACTGCAGACCAAGAGAACACGCAACCCACACGATGGGTTCTGGATTGAGCTGGATGGAGTGTTACCATAGCTACAGCATGGTAAAAGGGTCTCTTTCTCCTGTCAACATCCGTGTGTTTAGTATGCTGTAAAAGTACTAAGAAAGTTACAAACTGGAAAATGCAAACACAGTTGGAGCTACCTCGTCATTTTAAATGCATGAAGCAGAATTAGCATGAGAGAAGGAGCCGGAAGCTAACTTACTGTACATTAGATCATTGTTTTGCCCAACAGAGTGTATTTTAATATCAGCTAGTTAGCTAGACACCTCTCCGACTCCTTCCTGCTGGCTCCCGTAACCGTCTCACCCCTCTTAGAATTTGACACAGTAACTCATTTTGGAGCCGTTTGTGACCATGCACAATAGTGACCAGGGGTGTATTCACTACGGAAACCGTTTACCGTTTAAGAACCAAATGGAAGCGAACAGATCAAAACAAGAGTTTCTATTGGACAAATTCAGATAGGTCCCTCCCTGTTTCGTTCCGTTTGCTTCTGTTTAAGAAACATTTTGCAATAGAATCGGCTGAATGAATATACCCCAGGACATTGTTTCCTAATGGAACCCAGAGAAGGTCCAGCTACAGTATATACTGAATATAGACTGTTATTCAAAGGCATGAACATTACCTGGATGCAGTGTCTCAAAGACAGGACACAGAACCGTTGCACAACAGCCTTTGTGTGTGAGGGGATGAGAACAAGTGTTTTGTCCACGCCCCAATTTATTCCATTCTATTCAACAACTGTTTCTACTCATGTAATGTCATCCTACCTGTTTCAGCACAGCGGGTTACAATAGCAACTCTTAACGGAGAGACTGCCTACCTGCCTTCGTTAATGTGAATGGTAGCCGTGGCTTGTCAAGGTCCAGCAAAGAATAGACTGACCCACTTTTCTCCTTTTTTCCTCCATTTATCAGCCACCAATTGTGTTCTTTCTTGAGCTAATGGGAAATCTGGCGGTGGCCTATCTCCAGCACTCTGTGAGTGAGTTTTCAGTTATCAGCTCTGAGCGTCTTCAGAGAACTAGTTATGAGCGCCAAGTCTAGGTCCAAGAGGCTTCTAAACAGCTTCTACCCCCACAAGCCATACGACTCCTGAACATCTAGTCAAATGGCTACCTAGGCTATTTCCATTGCCCCCCTCCCCCCCATCTCCACACCACTTTCACTCTCTTTTGTCATCTATGCATAGTCACTTTAATTAGCTCTACCTACATGTACATATTACCTCAACTAACTGGTGCCCCAGCACATTGACTCTGTACCAACACCCCCCCTGTATATATTGTTATTTTTTACTGCTGCTCTTTAATTACTTGTTACTTTTATCTCTTATTCTTATGCATATTATTTTTAAAAACTGCACTGTTGGTTAGGGGCTCGCAAGTAAACACTTCACTGTAATACCTGTTGTATTCGGCACATGTGACAAATAACATTAGATTTGATTTGATTTTATCGCCCCAACAAGGCCTCGTCTCCAGGGCTGTGCCCTACCCCCCCAACTCCCAAGTCTCAACCCCTCTGGTCTCTGAGTCCCACTGCAGCCAGAATCTCTTCCCCATCTCCAGAGTTCCAGCTCCTTCCTTCATGCATTCCACACTCTCAGTCCCCATGTAGGGTTGGGCATCAAATGGGCAGGTTGTCCCTCGGCCCCTCAACCACCCACCCCTTCAACCCCCTGCACCTCTCCCTGGTTCGAGCCCTCTCCCTGGGTGGAACTAATTCAGTGGACCGTTTATTAGGTACATAACCCCGTTCAGGAAAATGGTTCGCTTCTACAGATGGTGAGTCACGTGGCCGTGGCTTGCTATATAAAGCATGCAGACAGGCATCGAGGCATTAAGTTACTGTTCAACTGAACGTTAGAATGGGCAAAACCAGTGACCTAAGAGACTTTGAGCGTGGTATACGAGTGTACAAAACATTAGGAACACCTTCCTAATATTGAGTTGCACCCATCTTGACTTTTGCCCTCAGAACAGACTCAATTTGTCAGGGCATGGACTCTACTTGCTTCCCACAGTTGTGTCTAGTTGGCTGGGTGTCCTTTAGGTGGTGAAACTGTTCAACGTGAAAAACCCAGCAGAATTGCAGTTCTTCACACAAGCCAGTGTGCCTGGCACCTACTACCATATCTTATTCAAAGACACTGAACTCTGTTGCCTTGCAAATTTACCCTCTGAATGGCACACATTCACAATCTATGCCTCAATTGTCTCAAGGCTTAAAAATCCTTCTTTAACCTGTCTCTTCCCCGTCATCTACACTGATTGAAGTGGAATTAACAAGTGACATTAATAACGATCATAGCCTTCACCTGGATTCACCTGGTCAGTCTACGTCATAGAAAGAGCAGGTGTTCTTAATGTTTTGTACTCAAACCACCCACGAGCTGGATTGGACCCCCCACGGGCTGTACGTTTGACATCCCCGGTATAGAGTAATGCAGGGAGCATGAATCGTGCTGGAAGGCTCTAGAAGGCTAGCCTAAACAGAAAAAATCTGCTCGGCTTCAGCCAGCCCGTGACTCGTGACAGATCCTCCAACTGGCCCTTTAAACACAACACACTGCATTGTTCCTGCTTCCCACGAGGAACAGGCACAGCCATGGAAGCATAATCACATATGACCAGGACATAATCACATATGACCAGGACATAATCACACATGACCAGGACATAATCACACATGACCAGGACATAATCACACATGACCAGGACATAATCACACATGACCAGGACATAATCACACATGACCAGGACATAATCACACATGGCCAGGACATAATCACACATGACCAGGACATAATCACACATGACCAGGACATAATCACACATGACCAGGACATAATCACACTGACGGATTCCGTCGCAGTGCAACAATACATGACAATAGAACCGGTTAGTCCTGCTTACTGTTTCAGTGACTTGTATATACAGCCAGTATCAGACATTTCTCACATGCAGTCCATCTATGGTTTGCAGTGGTTTTCAGGTATTTCCCCCCTTTTCCTCTCTGTCTCAGCTGTAACGATAAGTGGATGTAAATTACTCCAGCGGGACGGGTTACTGGTAAAGAGGTCGAGGGTCAGCGTGGATAAAGTCTGTCAGTCTGTGGGAAAATAGAGGTGGGAGTTGATACCGCTTATCTACATCTCTGTGCAGTGACGGAGCACAACTCAGTCTGGCCTGACCCGGCCAGTACCCTATTTTATCACTGACTCTATAAGCAAAATCCACAAAGCATATCTAGCACCTATTCACTCTCTGTACTCCACTCCATCAAGTCAGGAATGCCAAGAGAGGCGGTCGGAGACAGTGACGTATCTTCCTCGAGCCAGCAGAAGCCACAGGGCTCAATTGTCGTCCCTCTTGAAGTGAAGTGACTGTTTATTGGAAAGATTGTCTGACTCAGTTTAGTGTACCTTGACACTAATTGAATACAGATTTTGAGGAAGTCTCTTGGTTTCCCCTCAAGATAAGCAGTGACGTCTCTCTATTCATAAATCTTTTTGATCTTGGATATGTCACGGCAATGACCCGCTGTACGACTCGACTAGACGTCAGATTCCTTGTAATCATATGCTGTAGCTTCCACGGTGGATACTGAAGCTTCTCTGTTTACAGTAGAGGTTTTTAAAACAGTCCTGTCCAATATGGACATACACTCAGTTGGAAACTACGCTCTTCCATTTCAATTTCTGCCGTTGATAATGGAAGACCCTGGCCGTGACCCCCGGCCATGACCCCGTTCTCCGAGGGTGTCTCAGGGAGAGTTGGGATATGCAAAAAACACATTTCCAATTCACACATGTATATTAAAACACACTTACAAATGTGTGAAATAGGACAAATATCAGCACCCAAACTGCCCTTTCCCACCTGGACAAAAGGAACACCTATGTGAGAATGCTGTTCATTGACTACAGCTCAGCGTTCAACACCATAGTGCCCTCAAAGCTCATCACTAAGCTAAGGACACTGGGACTAAACACCTCCCTCTGCAATTGGATCCTGGACTTCCTGACGGGCCACCCCAGGTGGTAAGGGTAGGTAACAACACATCCACCACGCTGATCCTCAACAAGGGGCCCATCAGGGGTGCGTGCTCAGTACCCTCCTGTACTCCCTGTTCACTCATGACTGCATGGCTAGGTATGACTCCAAAACCGTCATTCAGTTTGCCAATGACACAACAGTGGTAGGCCTGATCACCGACAACGACAAGACAGCCTATAGGGAGGAGGTCAGAGACCTGGCCGTGTGGTGCCAGGACAACAACCTCTCACTCAATGTGATCAAGCCAATGGAGATAATTATGGACCACAGAAAAAGGAGGACCAAGCACGCCCCCATTCTCATTCGACGGGGCTGTAGTGGAACAGGTTGAGAGCTTCTAGTTCCTTGGTGTCCACATCACCAACAAACTAACATGGTCAAAGCACAACAAGACAGTCGTGAAGAGGGCATGACAAAACCTATTCCCTCTCAGGAGTCTGAAAAGATTTGGCCTGGGTCCTCAGATCCTCAAAAGGTTCAACAGCTGCACCATCGAGAGCATCCTGACTGGTTACATCACTGCCTGGTGTGGCAACTGCTCGGCCTCCGCCTGCAAGGCTGTCACAATCGCCTGGAGTGGTGGGTGCAGAGTCAATTGCAGAGAGCAGAGGATACTGGGCAAACCGTCTTTATTTAGATTCCCAAACAAACGGCCAAAACAATAGGCGATAAATAGACAGGAAAATAGTCCGACCCAACACAGGGCACAAACGGACAGGAACACAAACACACACACCCTGACGAACAGAAAACAATCCCGCACAAAAATAGGCGGGCATAACAGGCTTAAATAGACATGAATTAAGAAACAAAATAAGAGACAGGTGCAACCAATAAGACCAAACGAACAGAAAAGGAAAAAGGGATTGGTGGAGGCTAGTAGACCGGCGATGACGACCGCCGAGGGCCGCCCGAACAGGCAGGGAGCCACCTTCGGTGGGAGTCGTGACAAAGGCACTACAGAGGGTAGTGTGTATGGCCCAGTACATCACTGGGGCCAAGCTTCCTGCCATCTAGGACCTCTATACCAGGCGGTGTCAGAGGAAGGCCCTAAAAATGGTCAAAGAAAATGGATCGCCAAGTCTAGGTCCAAGAGGCTTCTAAACAGCTTCTACCCCCAAGCCATAAGACTCCTGATCATCTAATCAATTACCTCAACTACTGGTGCCCCCGCATATTGACTCTGTACCGGTACCCCTTGTATATAACCTTGCTGTTGTTATTTTGCTGCTGATCTTTAATTATTTGTTACATTTATTTCTTATTTTTGGGGGTATTTTTCTTAAAACTGCATTGTTGGTTATGGCCTTGTAAGTAAGCATTTCACTGAAGGTCTACACCTGTTGTATTCGGAGCAAATGACTAATACAATTTGATGTGATTTGATTATTCTTCAGTGCTCGTACCTTTGCCTTTGAGAAAGAGTCAACCTAAACCTGTGGTATGTGTGCTATAGGGAACAGGGACTTTCTCTAAGCAATTCATGTCCTGTGTGGACATGAGGAGAAGCTCTCTGGGGGTGTTGGGGAGAGGTGGATCTGTAGGGAGAGAGCTATCGCCATCAGTATAACAGAGAGTAGAAGATGAAAAGACAGGGGAATAGTGATAAAGGTCATGGCCCTCCCCTTCTTCTCCTCTCTCTGATGTCCTGGTTACCTCAGAGAAGGAGATAAAGAGGGGGTTCTGACCAGACCAGCAACAAGCAGACAGCTGATTGCAAAGCCAGACACACTGCTGTTGAGGAGGGATAGAGAGCGAGAGAGAGAAAGTTAGGGGGAGAGAGGGGAAAGAGACAGAGAAAGAGGTGGGAGAGACAGAGTGACAGAGAGAAAGAGACAGAGTGACAGAGAGAAAGAGACAGAGAAAGAGGTGGGAGAGACAGAGAGAGGGAAAGAGACAGAGTGATAGAGAGAAAGAGACAGAGAAAGAGGTGGGAGACAGAGAGAGGGGGGAGAGAAGAGTGATAGAGAGAAAGAGACAGAGAAAGAGGTGGGAGAGACAGAGAGGGGGAGAGAAAGAGAGTGATAGAGAGAAAGAGACAGAGAAAGAGGTGGGAGAGACAGAGAGGGGGGAGAGAAGAGAGTGACAGAGAGAAAGAGACAGAGAAAGAGGTGGGAGAGACAGAGAGAGGGAAAGAGACAGAGTGACAGAGAGAAAGAGACAGAGAAAGAGGTGGGAGAGACAGAGAGGGGGAGAGAGAGAAGTGATAGAGAAAGAGACAGAGAAAGGGTGGGAGTGACAGAGAGAGAAAGAGACAAGAGACAGTGGGAGAGACAGAGAGAGGGGAGAGAGAGAGAGTGACAGAGAGAAAGAGACAGAGAAAGAGGTGGGAGAGACAGAGAGAGGGGGAGAGAGAGTGACAGAGAGAAAGAGACAGAGAAAGAGGTGGGAGAGACAGAGGAGGGGGAGAGAGTGAAGACAAGAGAAAGAGACAGAGAAAGAGGTGGGAGACGACAGAGAGGGGGAGAGAGAGTGACAGAGAGAAAGAGACAGAGAAAAGAGGTGGGAGAGACAGAGAGGGGGAGAGAGAGAGTGACAGAGAAAAAGAGACAGAAAGAGGTGGGAGAGACAGAGAGAGGGGAGAGAGAGAGTGATAGAGAAGAAAAGAGACAGAGAAAGAGAGGTGGGAGAGACAAACAGAGAGAGGGGAGAGAGAGAGAGTGAGAAGAGAGATAGAGACAAGAGACAGAGAAAGAGGTCTGGGAGAGACAGAGAGAGGGGAGAGAGAAGAGAAGTGAAGAAATATGAAGAAGAGACAAGAGAAAAGAGGTGGGAGAGACAGAGAGGGGGAGAGAGAGGTGACAGAGAGAAAGAGACAGAAGAAGAGATGGGAGAGACAGAGAGGGAGAGAGAGAGAGAGTGATAGAGAAAAAAGAGTGACAGAAGAGAGGAGGGGAGAGACAGAGAGAGGGGGAGACAGAGAGACAGAGAGAAAGAGACAGAAAGGTGACAGAGAGAAGAGAGAGGAGAAGAGAGTGACAGAGAAGAAAAAGAGAAGACAGAAAAAAAAAGTCGAGGAGAGACAAGAGAAGAGGGAGAGAAAGGGGGAGTCAGGGAGAAGAGAGAGAGTGACAAGAGAGAAAGAGACAGAGAAAAGAGAAACGGGAGGGACAGAGAGGGAGAACAAGAGGGGGAGAGAGAGACAGAGAGAGTAACAGAGAGGCGGGGAGAGAAACAGAGTGGTCAGGTAGCCTAGTGGTTAGAGTGTTGGACTAGTAACCAAAGGTCA
>NC_056443.1:29779816-29787316 GCF_018296145.1 Oncorhynchus tshawytscha
CTGCTTGCTGGAACAATAGAGGTACAATAGAGGTACAATACAGGGACCCCCCCCCACCTGTGCTATGTCAGAGGACACCTGGACCGCCTATTGAGATGTGCCTTTTGATAAACTCATTTATCACCTGATTTACTTTTCAGGTTTTTAAGATAACTAAATGGGGTCCAATACTGAGCTTCTGCTGTATGAGAACCAAGAGTTCAGAGGTCTGAATGAAAATGGATACCTGACTTCTTAAGATTAATGCCCATCGACTTGCATTAAACTTTAAAAGTTAGGTTGAACGTCTCTGGCAAAAGTGAGTGAGTGAAGATCCTTTCACTGTATCAGACAGTATAATGGTTTGAATGATATTACAATTTCAAAGTTAATATAATTTCTGTCTGGAGTGTGTCTGTCTTCTTTTGCCAATGCAAGGTTCTCTAAATGCTTTCTCAATGTTGAGAGAACATTAGCATGTCCTATGCTTTTGGACCACATGACCAGACTAGGAAAAAATTCTGAGGCCCTAGTTATGCAATAGCCTGCTAGGGACTAGAGTTCTTCCTGGCCGGATCATGTAGATAGGAAAAACTCAAGCAAAATGGTTCCCTAGGGCTCACTCTCTCAGATCCCGAACAGGGAGTTAAAATAGCCCGTGGTTAAACGGGCTACGCATAACATAACATTCTATGGCACGAATGTCCCTGAGTGACTTCACATTGATGTCTCTAATTGTATGTTTTGTCCCAGCATGGCTGTAGGAGATACGTTTCAACTAGTCTGTACAGATGGCAGGTAGCCTAGTGGTTAGAGCGTTGGGCCAGTAACCGAAAGGTTGGTCGATTGAATCCCTGAGCTGACAAGGTAAAAATCTGTCGTTCTGCCCCTGAACAAGGCAGTTAACCCACTGTTCCCAGGCCGTCATTGTAAATAAGAATTTGTTCTTAACTGACTTGCCAGTTAAATAAAGGTACAATAAAAAAGACAAACACTCATCAGTTTCAATTGCAATCAATTGTAGCTGGGCAGGAAGTCAATCCCTAACACACACTGTTACCAGCAATATACAGCACTAACTGTAACTGTGGTAGCTAATGCTGTGGTGATATATTTTCAACAAGGCTATCAGTATAACAGATGATAACAGATGATACTGTATCATACACTCTGCGGCCAGTTTATTAGGTACACCCATATAATTCCTGGTCAGACTCCCCTTTGCCTCCAAAACAGCCTGAATTCTTTGGGGTGTGGAAACATTGCTCAATTGGATATCAAGGGACGTATCGTGTGCCAGAAAAATATTACACCACCGCCAGCAGCCTGTACTGTTGACACCAGGCAGGATGGGGCCATGGACTCACGCTGCTTACGCCAATCCTGACTCTGACATCAGCATGACGCAACAGGAACCGGGATTCTTCGGACCAGGCAATGTTTTTCCATTCTTAAAATTGTCCAGTGTTGGTGATCTCGTGCCCAATGGAAACGTTTCTTCTTGTGACAAGGATAAACGAGTTGTGTGTTCTGAGGTGCCGTTCTGCACACCACTGTTGTACTGCACTGTTATTTGTCTGTTTGTGGCCTGTTAGCTTGCACCATTCTTGCCATTCTCCTTCGTCCTCTCATCAACAATCTGTTTCCACCCACAGGACTGAGTGGATGTTTTTAGTTTGTTGCACCATTCTCAGCAAACTCTGGACACTGTCGTGCGTGAAAAGCCCAGGAGGGCGACCGTCTCTGAGATACTGGAACTGGCGTGCCCGGAACCGATGATTATACCACACTCAAAGTCGCTTAGGTCACTGGTTTTGCCCATGCTAACGTTCAGTTGAACAGTAACTTAATGCCTCGATGCCTGTCTGCATGCTTTATATAGCAGCCACAGCAACGTGACTCACCTTCTGTAGGAGCGAACCATTTTCATGAACGGGGTGCTGTACCTAATAAACTGTCCACTTAGTGTATGTTGTTTACTGTTAGAGGTAATCAAGTCTTCCCACCACTATATGTACAATCAGAATCACCTTTATTATACAGACTGGATATACAGACAGAATATATAACTAGAATATACAGAAAGAATATATAGACTGGATATACAGACAGAATATATAACTAGAATATACAGAAAGAATATATAGACTGGATATACAGACAGAATATATAACCAGGATATGTAGACAGAATATATAACCAGAATATATAAACAGAATATACAGACAGAATATATAGACATAATATACAGACAGAATATATAGACATAATATACAGACAGAATATATAAACAGAATATACAGACAGAATATATAAACAGAATATACAGACAGAATGTACAGACAGAATATATAACTAGAATATACAGACAGAATGAACAGACAGAATATACAGACAGAATATATAGACATAATATACAGACAGAATGTACAGACAGAATATATAACCAGAATATACAGACAGAATATATAACTAGAATATACAGACAGAATGAACAGACAGAATATACAGACAGAATATATAACTAGAATATACAGACAGAATGAACAGACAGAATATACAGACAGAATATATAACTAGAATATACAGACAGAATATACAGACAGAATGTACAGACAGAATATATAACTAGAATATACAGACAGAATATACAGACAGAATGTACAGACAGAATATATAACTAGAATATGTAGACAGAATATATAACCAGAATATATAAACAGAATATACAGACAGAATGTACAGACAGAATATATAACTAGAATATACAGACAGAATGAACAGACAGAATATACAGACAGAATATATAGACATAATATACAGACAGAATATACAGACAGAATGAATAGACAGAATATACAGACAGAATGTACAGACAGAATATATAACTAGAATATACAGACAGAATGAACAGACAGAATATACAGACAGAATATATAGACATAATATACAGACAGAATGTACAGACAGAATATATAACCAGAATATACAGACAGAATATATAACCAGACAGAATGTACAGACAGAATATATAGACAGAATATACAGACAGAATATACAGACAGAATATACAGACAGAATGTACAGACAGAATATACAGACAGAATGAACAGACAGAATATACATATAGAATATAATGGAATTTACACATAATCCACATACGGTATGAATGTGTCACTATATAGTGCACTAATTTGGACCAGGACCCATATGGCTGTGGTCAAAAGTAGTGCACTATATAGGGAATAGGATGCCATTTGGGACTCACATTTGGTCTCTGTAATATGCAGTCCTAACACAAGCACAGAACCTGAGATCACTGCCAGTTCTTAGATCAATACTGTTAATGACGGGAAATGACGGGTCACAGAATGGATCTATGTACCCTTCCCTGTTAGCCATCTGTTAGCGCCATAGCTGCTGACACAGGCCTACCCATGATTTGTAGTGATACAGTATTTCATTAGAGAGGGAGAGAGAGAGACGACACTGTATGGAGGTTTTCCCACTGGTCCTAGACCAGTTGTGGCTGAGTTATGAATCAGGCGTCATCTCCCTGTGGCATTCTGAGTACCCCCCTCTACATCTGATTTAGGATCAGGCGATAAACGTGTTTCACTGAAAGACATGGAAAAGATGGATGGAGAAAGAAAAGGCTGATGCATGCAGTGTGACTGTGTGTGTGACTGTGTGTGTGGCGGTGATATATGTCTGGTGTTAGTCATGTGATGGAAACAGTTACTGTCCATTCTCCCATGCTGTGTTTACGGGTTATTCTAGGTACCCCACACTCAACTGATGGGCCGCGGACCTAAAGCGGGTTCAATATGGACCACAGGTCCTCCTCCCCCCCTTACCCCTGGTATCATATAAGAACACATAAAACATGAAACAATGGGTAGAATTGCAGGATATTTGCATTAAAACAGAAAAAAAATCTCTGCCCAATACAAAATGTGCCACCTAGGACATTTGTGTGACCGGACCTTCTAAAATAGTACTTGAGTACCTCTGGCCTAGGTGATAGAAGAGGTATCTCAATGTAACACTGCCATCTATTGGTGTCTATGGAAGAGGTATTTCAATGTGTTACTGCCATCTATTGGTGGCTATGGAAGAGATATTTCAATGTGTTACTGCCATCTATTGGTGGCTATGGAAGAGGTATTTCAATGTGTTACTGCCATCTATTGGTGTCTATGGAAGAGGTATTTCAATGTGTTACTGTCATCTATTGGTGGCTATGGAAGAGGTATTTCAATGTGTTACTGCCATCTATTGGTGGCTATGGAAGAGGTATTTCAATGTGTTACTGCCATCTATTGGTGGCTATGGAAGAGGTATTTCTATGGAAAGAGGTATTTCAATGTGTTACTGCCATCTATTGGTGGCTATGGAAGAGGTATTTCAATGTGTTACTGCCATCTATTGGTGGCTATGGAAGAGGTATTTCAATGTGTTACTGCCATCTATTGGTGGCTATGGAAGAGGTATTTCAATGTGTTACTGCCATCTATTGGTGTCTATGGAAGAGGTATTTCAATGTGTTACTGTCATCTATTGGTGGCTATGGAAGAGGTATTTCAATGTGTTACTGCCATCTATTGGTGGCTAATGGAAGAGGTATTTCAATGTAATACTGCCACAGATACTAACAGATATATACTGTATTTGACACCTGTAAACACTAACAGATATATACTGTATTAGACAGCTGTAGATACTAACAGATATATACTAACAGATAGATTAGACAGCTGTAGATACGAACAGATATATACTGTATTAGACAGCTGTAGATACTAACAGATATATACTGTATTAGACAGCTGTAGATACTAACAGATAGATACTGTATTAGACACCTGTAGATACTAACAGATAGATTAGACAGCTGTAGATACTAACAGATATATACTGTATTAGACAGCTGTAGATACTAACAGATATATACTGTATTAGACACCTGTAAACACTAACAGATATATACTAACAGATAGATTAGACAGCTGTAGATACGAACAGATATATACTAACAGATAGATTAGACAGCTGTAGATACGAACAGATATATACTGTATTAGACAGCTGTAGATACTAACAGATATATACTGTATTAGACAGCTGTAGATACTAACAGATAGATACTGTATTAGACAGCTGTAGATACTAACAGATAGATTAGACACCTGTAGATACTAACAGATATATACTGTATTAGACACCTGTAGATACTAACAGATAGATTAGACAGCTGTAGATACTAACAGATATATACTGTATTAGACAGCTGTAGATACTAACAGATATATACTGTATTAGACACCTGTAAACACTAACAGATATATACTAACAGATATACTGTATTAGACAGCTATAGATACTAACAGATAGATACTAACAGATAGATTAGACAGCTGTAGATACGAACAGATATATACTGTATTAGACAGCTGTAGATACTAACAGATATATACTAACAGATAGATACTGTATTAGACAGCTGTAGATACGAACAGATATATACTGTATTAGACAGCTGTAGATACTACAGTAATTACTGCATCCTTCCTTGATATTTTAACTTCCTTAGAGAAATTGCTTATCTGACATTACTGGGATGGATGGTGTTACTTTCAGATATGCAATGGCTGTGTTTGATCACTGATTACTTCACAGAATGGAGGGAAGAAGGAACGGTTTAAAAGTCTCCAAACATTGTCTTAGATCCATCATGTGTGTTTGCCACATCGATTACCCTTGATATATCTCCTCCGATTTATTCTGCTGTAGTGAAGTTGCCCTTGGAAATGAGACCTTCTCACAGATGTGTGCGCAAACCCTCTTATGTATTGCTAGCACTATCCATAATTAATACCATAATGAACAGCCTCACAGGGATTCTGATGACTGAGGGAACCTTGCAGAAACAATGTAGCTTCATTATGCCACGCTTTGACAGTTATCGGAAGTGTGAAGTTATGGATCATTTGGCTAGATTATGCAAAACAGGGATACTAATGGATTCCTTTGAACCAATCAAATATGTGCTCTTTAATCACTTCCTCTTGCTCTTTTCCTGTGCAGTAGACCTGATTAATCAATGACCCAGTACTCATCTCCAGTCTGGCTGGCAGTAAACAGCAGCAGAAGGCCCTCAGCATGTCATAAATGATTGATGCTGTCTGAAGTCTTAATGACCTATGAGGCGGGTCACGCTAACAACCCGTAATGACCAATGAGGCGGGTCACACTAACGACCCCCATTTATCCTTTATGAGCAGCAGGGATGATGCGGGGTGTGTGTGTGTATAAAGAAACAGAATTATTAAACTCTAAAGGGCATCCAAGAAGAAACCAGAGGGGAAGACTGTGGTTGGACGTGCACGGCAATGAACTTTATTGAGACATGCAGTTGATCATAGGCCTGTATTCAATATAAAAATACTGACTGTAATAGAGTTTTGGTACAATGTGGGTGATACCATTGTTGTTTTGGTAGAATGTGGACAATAGGTTTTACATTTAGCAGATGCTGTTATCCAGAACAACATGCAGTAAGGGAGGGGATACATTTTTCATACTGGTCCCTGGTGGGAATTGACCCTACAACCCTGGCATTGTAAGCACCATGCTCTACCAACAGAGCCACACGGGACCACCATGACTGACTTGTATAACCTGTGTGTGAGAGGTTGAAGTACTGTAAATACAGTGTGTTAACACAGTGTGTAAATATAGTGTGTTAACACAGTGTGTAAATACAGTGTGTTAATACAGTGTGTAAATACAGTGTGTTAATACAGTGTGTAAATACAGTGTGTAAATACAGTGTGTTAATACAGTGTGTAAATACAGTGTGTAAATACAGTGTGTAAATACAGTGTGTTAATACAGTGTGTTAATACAGTGTGTAAATACAGTGTGTAAATACAGTGTGTTAATACAGTGTGGTAATACAGTGTGGTAATACAGTGTGTTAATACAGTGTGTAAATACAGTGTGTAAATACAGTGTGTTAATACAGTGTGTAAATACAGTGTGTAAATACAGTGTGTTAATACAGTGTGTAAATACAGTGTGTTAATACAGTGTGGTAATACAGTGTGTTAATACAGTGTGTAAATACAGTGTGTAAATACAGTGTGGTAATACAGTGTGTTAATACAGTGTGTTAATACAGTGTGTAAATACAGTGTGTTAATACAGTGTGTAAATACAGTGTGTAAATACAGTGTGTAAATACAGTGTGTTAATACAGTGTGTAAATACAGTGTGTAAATACAGTGTGTTAATACAGTGTGGTAATACAGTGTGTTAATACAGTGTGGTAATACAGTGTGTTAATACAGTGTGTAAATACAGTGTGTAAATACAGTGTGTTAATACAGTGCCCAACTCGTCTATATACCTTGTGCCAGCCAATGCCAATACTGAGGGCTTGAGTAAGCTCACATTTCAGGTCTGCAGTGAAGGTTAGTTCTCACCTGTCCCTTTTCCAGAGGTCTGTCCAGGACTGAC
>NC_056443.1:29789816-29869816 GCF_018296145.1 Oncorhynchus tshawytscha
CTGTAGCGTACCACAGTAGAAGTCATAATACCCATAAAACCTAGCGGTCAAACAAGGAAATTGTTCCAATCTTTTTTCCAAGCAAGTGACCACACCCTAACTGTAAAGCCTACCCTCTGTAAAGCCTACCCCTCGCTCCAGAAATTTAAATATCGATCTCACTATCCCTCCATTGTCTGATTGGTGGAAACCAGAAGTCTTGTTTGAGCTAATTTAAATAACGAGTTAATTAGTGCTATTTCTAAAATAGCTAGAGTAATTTCACGACTGAACACTGCAGGTATAAAAAGGGAAAAGGCTATTTCTCATCGTCATGTGTCTAGTTTTTGTCATCTTTCTGTCAGAGCGAATGAGAGCTGCTGTTATTTCAGATAGGATGTGAAGCACTTGATAGATTGTTAGAGAGAGATTTGACTGTCTGAAAGAGATATACCTTTTCTATCCACTCGAGCAATGGTCTTATACCTTCAATGCATTTCTCTTGTTTCTGAAAAGGGTGTGGCTTTTTATTTTACAGCATGCTTGCGTGCACACACACACACACACACACACACACACACACACACACACACACACACACACACACACACACACACACACACTCCAACAGAATGAGCGACAGCCATACTCTGAGGGTCGATTCATCTCTTAGTCTTTTATCCACTGGAGGAAAATCACTTCAGACACCTCTCCACCCCTTCACCCCTCCACCCCTTCACCAGACACTCCACCCCTTCACCAGACACTCTACCACTCCACCCCTCCACCCCTTCACCAGACACTCCATCCCTCCATGACTATACCATCTCCTCCATCCCTCCATGACTACACCACCTCCTCCATCCCTCCATGACTACAACACCTCCTCCATCCCTCCATGACTACACCACCTCCTCCATCCCTCCATGACTACACCACCTCCTCCGTCCCTCCATGACTACACCACCTCCTCCATGACTACACCACCTCCTCCATGACTACACCACCTCCTCCATGACTACACCATCTCCTCCATCCCTCCATGATTACACCACCTCCTCCATGACTACACCACCTCCTCCATGACTATACCACCTCCTCCATGACTACACCATCTCCTCCATCCCTCTATGACTACACCACCTCCTCCATCCCTCCATGACTACACCACCTCCTCCGTGACTACACCACCTCCTCCATCCCACCATGACTACACCACCTCCTCCATGACTACAACACCTCCTCCATGACTACACCACCTCCTCATCCCTCCGTGACTACACCACCTCCTCCATCCCTCCATGACTACACCACCTCCTCCATCCCTCCATGACTACACCACCTCCTCCATGACTACACCACCTCCTCTATCCCTCCATGACTACACCACCTCCTCCATCACTCTACGTAACCCCTGTATTTGATCGGACCAGATAAATACCCCCTCCCTCCCTCCGTCCCCCTCTTATCTCTCACCCCTGCCCCCTGCCCCCATCCAGAATCCCTCCAAACCGCACCCCCGTCTCTGCCCCCATCCAGAATCCCTCCAAACCGCACCCCCCGTCTCTGCCCCCATCCAGAATCCCTCCAACCCCACCCCTCTCCAATATTGTCTCTTTAAAAAAAATCATCTCTACTAGTGAAAGCCCCGGTTGCTATGGTTATCCCACTTAGATTGCATTACTATAGCAACGTTGTTTTCCTGGGCCTAGGATAAAAGTTACCCAGCAGGTCTCCTAGATAGTGAGACAGACACACAGCTCAGCACATGACCCGTAATACCACAATGTAATACCACTATATTGCTGTTCGGGTGTCCCAGCCATATCATTATCAACATTTGAGGAAATAATATGCTGTCATTTGGGAAGCCACAATAAGAAGATCTTGCTTGTTGAAGCGGTGTATAACTCATTGCATTACTTTAAAAGAGGAGACGTCAACATTGCATTCACTGTCAATTCTAGCCGAGCCAACGCCCATATTCAGATCAAGACAAATCACTAAATACAGTGGCAAGAAACAGTATGTGAACCCTTGGGAATTACCTGGATTTCTGCATAAATTGGTCATAACATTTGATCTGGTCTTCATCTAAGTCACAACAATAGACAAACACAGCCTGCTTAAACTAATAACACACAAACAATTATAATTGTTCATGTCTTTATTGAACACAGCGTGTAAACATTCACAGTGCAGGGTGGGAAAAATAACCTCAACCAAACATTTTCTGTAGTTGTGGATCAGACCTGCACAATGATCAGGAGGAATTTTCTGAGATCTCTTTTGTTCGAGTCATGGTTCACATCAGGCAATGCTTCTTGTGAATAGCAAACTCACATTTTGTGAGTGTTTTTTATAGGGCAAAGCAGCGCTAACCAACATCTCCAATCTCATCTTATTGATTGGACAGGTCAGCTGACTCCTGACTCCAATTAGCTTTTGGAGAAGTGATTAGCCTCGGGGTTCACATACTTTTCCCAACCTACACTGTGAATGTTTAAATGATGTATTCAATATAGACAAGAAAAATACAATCATTTGTGTGTTATTAGTTTAAGCACACTGTGTTTGTCCATTGTTGTGACTTAGATGAAGATCAGATCAAATTTGATTACCAATTTATGCAGAAATACAGGTAATTCCAATACAGGTAATTGCCACTGTATATAGTATTACCATAAGTATTTCAGCCCTGTTTACATGTATATCCTACTACCAGTCACTTTTCAGCCCTGACCTGTATATACTGTATAACCACTCCAGTACCCCTGCACATTGAATAAGGTACTGGTACTGACCTGTATATACTGTATAACCACTCCAGTACCCCTGCACATTGAATAAGGTACTGGTACTGACCTGTATATATAACCACTCCAGTACCCCTGCACATTGAATAAGGTACTGACACTGACCTGTATATACAACCACTCCAGTACCTCTGCACATTGAATAAGGTACTGACACTGACCTGTATATATAACCACTCCAGTACCCCTGCACATTGAATAAGGTACTGACACTGACCTGTATATACAACCACTCCAGTACCCCTGGACTTTGAATAAGATACTGCCACTGACCTGTATATATAACCACTCCAGTACCTCTGCACATTGAATAAGATACTGACACTGACCTGTATATACAACCACTCCAGTACCCCTGGACTTTGAATAAGATACTGCCACTGACCTGTATATATAACCACTCCAGTACCTCTGCACATTGAATAAGATACTGCCACTGACCTGTATATATAACCACTCCAGTACCCCTGCACATTGAATAAGATACTGCCACTGACCTGTATATACAACCACTCCAGTACCCCTGCACATTGAATAAGGTACTGACCTGTATATACAACCACTCCAGTACCCCTGCACATTGAATAAGGTACTGACCTGTATATACAACCACTCCAGTACCCCTGCACATTGAATAAGGTACTGACACTGACCTGTATATACAACCACTCCAGTACCCCTGCACATTGAATAAGGTACTGACACTGACCTGTATATACAACCACTCCAGTACCCCTGCACATTGAATAAGGTACTGACTCTGACCTGTATATACAACCACTCCAGTACCCCTGCACATTGAATAAGGTACTGACACTGACCTGTATATACAACCACTCCAGTACCCCTGCAAATAATTAAGGTACTGCCACTGACCTGTATGTGCAACCACTCCAGTACCCCTGCACATTGAATAAGGTACTGACACTGACCTGTATATATAACCACTCCAGTACCCCTGCACATTGAATAAGGTACTGACACTGACCTGTATATATAACCACTCCAGTACCCCTGCACATTGAATAAGGTACTGACACTGACCTGTGTATATAACCACTCCAGTACCCCTGCACATTGAATAGGGTACTGACACTGACCTGTATATACAACCACTCCAGTACCCCTGCACATTGAATAAGGTACTGACTCTGACCTGTATATACAACCACTCCAGTACCCCTGCACATTGACTAAGGTACTGACTCTGACCTGTATATACTTCCATTCTCGTGTTTCTTTAACTCTCATCGTAGTTCTTGTGTGTTTTTTATTCATACTGTTGTATCCTGTGTACGTGGTGAATAGACTTTGAAACTAGTTGCTGAACCCAGTTTTAAGTTTATATTGACATGGCACAACATATAGTCTAACCTCCAACTTTCCAGTAGCAGAACTCCTTACCGTATTAATAGCTTATATGTTGATACAGCATGACTATGGACAGCAGCCTCTTCTTCCATCATATTTCATGCAGAACAAGACTGATCAGTATCTATGATGTCATCATCATTCTGCCCAGCTGGCAAACCAGCTACTATTTCTGAGGTCATGTTTTCCTGTAGATCTCTGCCTGTCAGCACAATCAATTCCTCATCAGTTCTGTTTTTAGAAGTGCCCTAATATTCATCCGTTATCAATACTGTATAGAATCAGAACACGTGACCCTTCCCTCCCATCCCTCCCCCCTCTCTTCCTCCCCTCCCATCCCTCCCCACTCTCTTCCTCCCCTCCCTCCCTCCCTCCCTCCCTCCCTCCCCCTCCCTCCCTCCCTCCCCCCCTCCCTCCCTCCCTCCCTCCCTCCCTCCCTCCCTCCCTCCACTCCCTCCACTCCCTCCACTCACTCCACTCACTCCCTCCTCACTCCTCACTCACTCACTCACTCACTCACTCACTCACTCACTCACTCACTCACTCACTCACTCACTCACTCACTCACTCACTCACTCACTCACTCACTCACTCACTCACTCACTCACTCACTCACTCACTCACTCACTCACTCACTCACTCACTCACTCACTCACTCACTCACTCACTCACTCACTCACTCACTCACTCACTCACTCACTCCTCACCTAACTCACTCACTCCTTCTCTTCCTCCCCTCCCTCCCTTCCCCTCTCCTCTCCCCTCATAAAACATTCATGCCCTGGCTGGCTGGTGTCCAGATGGCCCATGGAGCTCTGCCAGCCAGCTGAGATGGCACGTGGCCCACCACAGGCAGGTCGGGGGCAAGGTGGAGCGGGTAGCGGGTACGGAGCTGGGCATGCACAGCAGTTTCCGTGATGTGAGCGTCGCTGCCCTGCCACAGCCGCCTGCTGCCTATGACATTGATGGGGCTGTCGAGGTGGTGGGTGGTTGGGGGCCGCCAAAATTTGCTCGCTTTTTGTCAGGGAGCAAAATCGCTTGCACACTGCAGCGGAGGCTAGACACTGCAGAGAGGCTATTCCTGGCCCTGGGTTTTCATTAAACCAACTGAGTGTGATGTGTCACTAGGTTTTCTTGCTCATTAGTCTTGCATACTGCTGGAGTGGAGACGCGGTTTCCATTGCTCTCTCTCTCTCTCGCTACACTCTCTAAATTTGTCTTTAGAAATGAGTCTGGAGACATGGCTCTTGTTAAAAGTGTGGCAGACAGGTCAACAATGGTGTCCCTCAAGTAGGTTGTGTGGAGTTTGAAATATTTGTCAGTAAATCTCTTTTGATTGTGTGACGGCGGCATCTCTTTGGATCCTTTGTGACAGCGGGAGAGATATTTAGTGGGCCGCTGGAATGTGGGAAGTTCTTTGGTCTGGGTGTGTGTGTGTGTGTGTGTGTGTGCGAGTGCGCGTGCGTGCGGGCGTGTGTGTGTGTGTGTGTGTGTGTGTGTGCGTGTGCGCGTGCGTGTGTGTGTGCGCGTGTGTGTGTGTGTGTGTGTGTGTGTGTGTGTGTGCGTGCTCGATCATTAAACCCCTGGTCTGTCAGACCAGACACATGTGAAGAGTCCCGCTGACACCGTTAAACCCTTATAGGCTTGAGCCAAAGTCCAAGGCTCTTGTTCGTTCCTCCTCAGCCTGTCAGACATTTCTCTCCCATTCTCCTCGCCGCGGTTCCTTCCAGGTTAGGTGGGTGTGATTGAGTATCTCCCGGATGCTTTTGTTCTCTCTCTCCCGCTCTCTCTCTCTCTTTCTCTTTCAATTCCACCACCGCTAACTATCTAGCCATTTCACATCTGTTACATGTACATAGTCAAAGCTTTCCCTAATTTTGGGTCAGTCACCGTGGTCACGTACTGTGGTCAGGCCACTGTGTACTCTGTTTAGGGCCAAATTAGCATTCTAGTTTGCTCTGTTTTTTGGTTAATTATTTTCAATGTGTCAAGTAATTATCTGTTTGTTTTCTCATGATTTTTGTTGGGTCTAATTGTGTAGCTGTCCTGGGGCTCTGTTTGTGTTTGTGAACAGAGCCTCAGGACCAGCTTGATTGGTTGTAGAATTGAACGTCTCTTTTCTGGATTTTGATCATTAGCGGTATCGGCCTAATTCTGCTCTACGTGCATTATTTATTGTTTTACGTTGTACATGGAGGATATTTCTGCAGAAATCTGTATGTTTGTCCCATTTTGTGAAGTCCTGGTTGGTGAGGGGACCCCAGACCTCACAACCATAAAGGGCAATGGGTTCTATAACTGATTCAAGTATTTTTAGCCAGATCCTAATTAGTATGTTGAATTTTATGTTCCTTTTGATGGCATAGAAGGCCCTTCTTGCCTTGTCTCTCAGATCGTTCACAGCTTTGTGGAAGTTACCTGTGGGGCTGATGTTTAGGCCGAGGTATGTGTAGGGTTTTGTGTGCTGGACCTTTTTTGGAACACCATCATGTTTGTCTTACTGAGATTTACTGTCAGGCCCCAGGTCTGAAAGGATCTGTACAGAATATCTAGGTGCTGCTGTAGGCCCTCCTTGGTTGGGGACAGAAGCACCAGATCATCAGCAAACAGACATTTGACTTCAGATTCGAGTAGGGTGAGGCCGGGTGCTACATACTGTTCTACTGCCCTCGCCAATTAGCTGATATATACAGTATGTTGAAGAGGGTGGGGCTAAAGCTGCATCACTCTCTCTCTCTCCCTCTGGGTCCCTGACTGTGTGAAAACACAGAGAAATGAACAGCCATGAACCACTCCTCCCAGTGAGGGTCCCTGTAGGAAACACTCTCCAGTAAATAGCCAATCAGCTGGGACCAGATGGGGCCTCCTACTGGAGAATGCAGGAGTGTGTGTGTGTGTGTTTCTGTGTGTCAGTTATATTATTACAGCTTGCACGTTTGCACACATGTACACTCTCACACGGCCTTTCTGTTTAGTGGGAGGGTCCTACCTCTGTGGAATGAAATGCATTTGATGCTTTGAAATGGATAAAGGGTGTCTCTAGAAAGGGAAAGTGTGTGTGTGTGTGTGTGTGTGTGTGTGTGTGTGTGTATGCATGCTTTAATTTAAACTGCATTCTTTCTTTGTTTGATGTGAATGAATGAAACAGTGAAGTCATATCCTCTTCAAAGCCAAGTACAAAGGACTGCCAGGCTGTCACGCAGGAGAACATCTGAGGCTGCATTGTGCCATTCTGCCAGATCAGATCCTAGATCTCTGATAGTTAACTGGATGCTCTGTAATACCGTCTTTATTGGTCCAATAATGAGAGTTAAGCAGAGTAATATGATACTTTATGTGTGTGTCTGTGTGTGGCCTTGTTGTGTGTACTGTGATGAAACAAACAGTGGGAGCCTGCTTGTTGTGTGTACTGTGAGGAAACAGTGGGAGCCTGTTTGTTGTGTGTACTGTGGGGAAACAGTGGGAGCCTGCTTGTTGTGTGTACTGTACTGTGGGGAAACAGTGGGAGCCTGCTTGTTGTGTGTACTGTGGGGAAACAAACAGTGGGAGCCTGCTTGTTGTGTGTACTGTGATGAAACAAACAGTGGGAGCCTGCTTGTTGTGTGTACTGTGGGGAAACAAACAGTGGGAGCCTGCTTGTTGTGTGTACTGTGGGGAAACAAACAGTGGGAGCCTGCTTGTTGTGTGTACTGTGGGGAAACAGTGGGAGCCTGCTTGTTGTGTGTACTGTGGGGAAACAGTGGGAGCCTGCTTGTTGTGTGTACTGTGGGGAAACAAACAGTGGGAGCCTGCTTGTTGTGTGTACTGTGGGGAAACAAACAGTGGGAGCCTGCTTGTTGTGTGTACTGTGATGAAACAAACAGGGGGAGCCTGCTTGTTGTGTGTACTGTGGGGAAACAAACAGTGGGAGCCTGCTTGTTGTGTGTACTGTGGGGAAACAAACAGTGGGAGCCTGCTTGTTGTGTGTACTGTGGGGAAACAAACAGTGGGAGCCTGCTTGTTGTGTGTACTGTGGGGAAACAAACAGTGGGAGCCTGCTTGTTGTGTGTACTGTGGGGAAACAAACAGTGGGAGCCTGCTTGTTGTGTGTACTGTGGGGAAACAAACAGTGGGAGCCTGCTTGTTGTGTGTACTGTGGGGAAACAAACAGTGGGAGCCTGCTTGTTGTGTGTACTGTGGGGAAACAAACAGTGGGAGCCTGCTTGTTGTGTGTACTGTGATGAAACAAACAGGGGGAGCCTGCTTGTTGTGTGTACTGTGGGGAAACAAACAGTGGGAGCCTGCTTGTTGCTGTCTAACACATCTGCCAGAAACGGGAACAGAATCACTGACAATGGCTTACTGACTAGTAATTGTGCTTCTCGCACGTTAATATTGCTCTTGTTAAATTTTTATGATTAATTCAATTCTGCAGTGTTAAAAACTACAGAATGTCGACCACTAAAAATATTCACATTTTTGTTGTTGTTGCAGAAATCACTGAATAGCCTATTGACTAGTGCTATGAAATGTCGAAGACAACATATATTTTCTTTCACATGAATGGCTGAATACTACTCTGAAAGCTCTCTACAGTACAGCTTGAATCTGTGGCAGGTTGTCTTTGCCCAACCTCGTAGAGTAGGACAGCCCTTCTCAACACGGTTGTATTCATTAGGCTCCGGGTTGTATTCATTAGGTTCCAAATGTAATAAAACTGACTGAAACAGGGTGGAACTACCTGAACTTGTCCTAGTTTTTGTTTTCAGTTCCAAAATGTTTTGCTACAGTGTGCTGTAATGAATACGACCCAGCAGTAACATACTGTATATCCTGGTTGGTTACTGTTGAATAGATACCTCTGTGATCTCTGTTGCCATTTATCTATAAAGACTCTGTAACGCAGCTATTAACAGATGCTGCTGAATGGCCTCGCCTTCTAGAGATACCAGGGCCTATCCCTTTGATATCTACCGATATTTTCTTGATATCAAGGTTATTATAGTTTTGTGATTTTTCTATACATTTAATTTCTATTCGTTTTTACATTTTTATTATATATTCAGTTTAGTTTCAGTTGGTTTTCAGACTTATTTTTATTTGTAGTTGTAGTTTTCTAAAATAATTTTTATATTATTTAGTTTTAGTTGTAGTGTTAGGGACAGAAAGTAGCCTTACGCGTGGGAGGCTAGGAGATGTTTATGTGTTGTAGGGCTTTCATTTTTTAGGATATCACTTCTTGCCACTGGGGGGCAGTAATACATAAGGTGATGGGTCCTACTCTACGAGAAACTAGCATAGGTTTGATTATGTTTAAATTATAAATCAATCTTAATGTGACTTGGATTTAAAGGATAATCGTCGGTGTTCAACTCAGATTCAGACATTTTTGCAGTGCCGTTCAAAGCTACAGTATGGCCAGCTCTGGTTGCTGTTGGTCACTGGTGTTCTCTTGACCGGTTCTACAATAGCTCGATAGCCTTGACTCTGTTTGCCCTGTTACGATGAGTAGGATCTTCTCCTCTGGTATGTCCGTCCAATCTGCAGTGAATTACCTTTCCGTTGTGTGCTAAATCCTGATGGAGGGTGAGCAATACATGCTGTGCCTAGTTTGAAGGGGATGCTGATATGCCCATGAACAAATCAGTCAGTCCTTTCTTGCACCATCTGTCTACACACAGGGTTATTTTTTTCTGCCTCTTTCAGAATCTCCTTAACTTTCTGGGTTTATGTACCCATTTGCAAAGCAATCAACCCGTTTACTCTAGCAGCGCCAGGAGTTTTACATTCGGTGTTTGGTAGAATTTTCTGAAGGCTGGCTCATCGCAGACTGGATGATTAAATGAACCAGTGCTTCTTCTCTTTTTAAACAGATTTGAATTGGGTTGCCATGTTTCTGCTCTTTTATGAAAACTGCTAAAGTTGGTTGTCCTGACGTTGCAGCTCCTAGTATCTGGTGGCTGTCTCACCTTGTCTTTATCCTCAAATTGTTTGTATGATTCTTTAAGGTTGGTTGGTTTTCCCTTTATTCCTGTTCCACACTACACTACATGGTCCTTTCCAGCGATGTGCTCAAAACAATCCCATACAGGGACTCACCTTTTGCTGCTGCCATTGTTCATGCTCACACCTATCTGATGTCTTCGCTGTTCTCTAGTTTTACATTTTAGCAGACACTCGTATTCTGAGCAATTTGGGTTAAGTGTCTTGCTCAAGGGTACATCAACAGATTTTTCACCTTTTCGGCTTGGGGATTCAAACTAGCGACCTTTCAGTTAGTGGCCCAATGATCGTAACCACTAGGCTACCTGCCTCCCTAGTGATAGTGAAGCCCCAGCTAGGTCTATGTGAAACATCCCCATCTACTGGCAGCATTTACCCACCAGATTCAGAAGCTTGAAAGCCATTAGATTTTTGCCCAGTTTAGAACGAAAAAAACGCTGAAACTTAACATAATTTCTGATGTTTTTATTTTATTTCACACCGACCAAAAATATAAACGCAACATGCAACGATTTCAACGATTTTACTGAGTTACAGTTCATATAAGGAAGTCAGTCAATTGAAATAAATAATCTGGATTTCACATGACTGGGCTGCGGTGCAACCTGGGAGAGCATAGGCCCTCCTACTTGGCAGTCAGGCCCACCCACTTGGCAGTCAGGCCCACCCACTTGGCAGTTAGGCCCACTCACTGGGGAGCCAGGCCCAGCCAATCAGAGTTTTTCCCACAAAAGGGCTTTATTACAGACAGAAATACTCCTCATTATCTTGGCAAAGAAGAAATGCCCACTAACAGGGATGTAAACAAATTTGTGCACAAAATTTGAGAGAAATAAGCTTTTTGTCCATATGGAACATTTCTGGCATCTTTAATTTCAGCTCATAAAACCTGGGACCACTTTACACGTAGCGTTTATATGTTTGTTCAATGTAGTCAGTTTTGCAGTCATACAATAGTTTCAGTATAGTTTTAGTTTTTCAATTATTTTTCTTAATTATTTTATTTCAGTTTCATTAAATAGATTTTCCAATTTTAGTTTTTATTTTAATTTCAGTTTCGTCTACTCTTTCAGTTTCGTCTACTATAATAACCTTGCTTGATATTATATCTCTTGATATCGTTTGATATCTCTTTATATCGTTTGATATCTTTTACTCAACTTCTGATCAATCACTTTGATAAAAATGAGAGAAACAGGAAATTTGAATGTTCGTTGAGAGAGAGAACCTAATGTAGCATGAATCCTTATAGTGTTTATCAGTGGATCAGTTTGCATTGGTAATACACATTTACAACTGGACTGATCATAAGCAATGAGATAAATGGTAGAATTCAATTAATTACTTGATGAAAAAGACGCCTAAGTCGACTCTAATGAAGAGAAACATGATCATCTATACACTACTGACTAGACTGAACAGGTGGACAGATACTAATTATATCTATAATGAACAGAGACTTAATGGGATGTTGTGGTTACCGCATCTCTGATGCAGTATGATTACTGATTGATGTTTCCATTTCTCTGATACAGTGTGATTACTGATTGATGTTTCCATTTCTCTGATGTAGTATGATTACTGATTGATGTTTCCATTTCTCTGATGCAGTATGATTACTGATTGATGTTTCCATTTCTCTGATGCAGTATGATTACTGATTGATGTTTCCATTTCTCTGATGCAGTATGAATACTGATTGATGTTTCTGTTTCTCTGATGCAGTATGATTACTGATTCATGTTTCCACCTCTCTGATGCAGTATGATTACTGATTCATATTTCCACCCCTTTGGTATGTCTGGCACTGGTCAGAGAAAGTAGGGAGGAGGGGATCAGAATCTGGCCTCCTTCTTCATCTGGCTCTACCCCATCCCTCACTCCTCTCAGTGGGCAGTGCCAACACACACAGGTGTGCCCTCTGGCATGGTGGGCATGCTGTGCCAAAAGAGCTGGTAATGGAAGCAGAGAAACAAGGCAATAGACACACATGAATGCATGATGCATGCACACAAGCTGGGCACACACAGTCAATGTCAACCACTTCTCTATAGACACACAATCTTAGATTACGCAGGAGTGTTTATCGGACAAGACACACACACATGTATTAATGTGTGTGTGTGTGTGCCAGGCATGCACACGTTGGCACAAAAGAGGGTTGGGTTGGTTAATCTGTGCACCATATAATGTATTTGCACACTTGTGACCCTCTCTTTAATTGGTGTTAGAATTGAGCTAATGTAGAGTGCATGGGACCCAGTCACCTACAGAGTCATGTGCCTTCATTGTACTGTATAGCTGACATACATATCCCTTTATAGGTTTATAACCTTTATTGTACTGTATAGTGTACATGCATATAGATTTTCAAGCTGATTTAAGTCAAAACTGTGACTAGGTCACTCAGGAACATTTGTCTTCTTGGTAAGCAACTCCAGTGTATATTTGACCTTGTGTTTTAGGTTATTGTCCTGCTGAATGATGAATTTCTCTCTCAGTGTGTGTTGGAAAGCAGGTTTTCCTCTAGGATGTTGCCTGTGCTTAGCTCTATTCCGTTTCTTTTTATCCTAAAAACTCCCTAGTCCTTGCCGATGACAAGTATACCCATAACACGATGCAGCCACCACCATGCTGCATCATGTTATGGGTATGAGTGGTATTCAGTGATGTGTTGTTTTGGATTTGCCCCAAACACTTTGTATTCAGGACATAAAGTTACTTTTTTTGCCATATTTTTTGCAGTTTTACTTTTAGTACCTTATTGTAAACAGGATGCCTGTTTTTAAATATTTTGTATTCTGTACAGGCTTCCATCTTTTCACGCTGTCATTTAGGTTAGTATTGTGGAGTAACTACAATGTTGATCCATCCCCAGTTTTCTCCCTTCACAGCCATTAAACTCTGTAACTGTTTTAACGTGCTAACGGTACAGGTTCCCCTAGGGGTACCACACCCCCCCCTGAAACAGTGGCGCACAGAATGCAAAAATGTTCTTCGAAATATTTAACCTCCACGCATTAACAAGTCCAATAGCTCAAATGAAACATAAACACCTTTTTCATCTAGCCAGCGTGTCAGATTTCTAAAATGTTTTACGGCGAAAACATAGCACATATTTATGTCAAACCACCACCAAAGACACAGCCGATATACAGCCATTTTGTCGAACAAAAGATGCAATCACAAACCGCAGGATTAAAAGAAAAATAATTCACTAACCTTTTGAAAATCTTCATCAGATGACAGTAATAGGACATATTACACAGTACATTTATGTTTTTTTTTCAATAATATGCCATTTATATCCATAAATCACCGTTTACATTGACGGCATGTTCAGAAAATGCTAAAAAAATGTCTGCAGAAATTATAGAAAACTCCGCCAGATAACAGCAATACACATCATAAACTTTGACTAAATATACATGTTCTACATATAGTTAGAAAGATACACTGCTTCTTAATGCAATCGCTTTGTCACATTTCTTTTTAACGTTACAGAAATCGTTCATTTTTCAATAATCTGAGACGGCGCTCAGACATAAGCAATATTTCTCCGCTATGTTGGAGTCAACAGAAACACAAAATTACAACATAAATATTCCCTTACCTTTGATTGTCTTCGATCAGAATGTAGTGGAAGAAGTCATACTTACCCAAAACATCGTTTGGTTTCAAGTCGTGTGTCTTTGTATTAGCATATGCTGCAAGTTCCAGCTGAAATACTACCAAAATTTACTTCTGGTCACGAACAGTTGCGCATCAAAACTTCAAAATTACACATTATATGTCGACTAAACTGGTCAAACTAAGTGCAGAATCAAGCTTTAGGATGTTCTAAACGTACAAAACAATTATCTAATCTATCGGACATTCTTGCTTGCTCTCAGGCATTCTGGAACAAAGGGACGTCTCTCCAAAATGCGCGCCCTCCTGACTTGGTATTTTCTCGCGACACTCAGTCTTTTGCCTCCCAAAGGGTCAAAACCCGCGGGATTTGCACAATTAAACGCTGTACTGAATGAGGACATCTAGTGGAAGACATAGAAAGTGTCTCCAGATCCATAGCTGGTTGGGAAGGGTGGGGGAGATGACGTCAAAGTTGCCCCAAGTTTCAGGCTCCCAAAAATAGTTTGGGAGATTGCCTGCCCTGTGAGTTCTGCTATACTTACAGACATAATTCAAACGGTTTTAGAAGCTTTAGAGTGTTTTCTATTCAATAATAATTTTTATATGCATATATTAGCAATTTTGGACAGATTTGTTTTCAGTTTACTATGGGCACGCAATTAATCCAAAGGGGGCAGTATTGTCCCGAGCCTTAACTGGTTTTAAAGTCACTATTAACCTCATGGTGAAATCCATAAACGGTTTCCTTCCTCTCCGGCAACTGAGTTAGGAAGGATGCTTGTATCTTCGTATGGGTGTATTGAAACACAATACAAAGTGTAATTGATAACTGCACCATGCTCAAATGGATATTCAATGTCTGATTTTTTTGACCCATCCACCAATAGGTGCCCTTCTTTGCGAGGCATTGGAAACCTCCCTGGTCTTTGTGGTTTAAGCTGATGGACCTTACAGATAATTGTGTGTGTGGGGTACAGAGATTAGGTAGTCATTAAAAAATCATGTTAAACACTATTTTTGCAACTTATTATGTGACTTGTTAAGTTTACTCCTGAACTTATATAGGCTTGCCATAACAATTGTTTTTGTAAACAAAAAATTGGTAAAAATGTCGATAAACATATTTCCACTTTGACATGCTGGTGTATTGTGTGTAGGCCAGAGACAAAACATCTCAATGTAATCCATTTCTAATTCAGGCTGTAAAAACAACATGTGGATGTGAATACTTTCTGAAGGCTCTCTATCCCTTCATAGGTTTATAAGCGGCCATACGGCACAGTTTTATTCATCAGCAAAGGGGTGGTGAGTTATTAGTTATGGCTAACATCTGTCCCCAGCATGGTCACCTCACATGGCCCTCTCTGGGAGCTGTCACTGGTGGTGATGCATTGGGAGGGAGGAGGAGGAGAGAGGAGGAGAGAGGAGGAGGAGAGAGGAGGGGGGGAGAGGGTGTCTGGAGCGGAGTTACCAGACAACCAGGAATAGGCTGGAATCACACGCTTGAACGATGGGATTTGGAAGTGATGAACAGAAATATAGGAGAGGGGGTGTAGGGGTGGAGGGTGTAAGAGAGAGCGGAGGGAGAGAGTGTGAGGGAAAGGAAAGAGAGACAATGAGAGGGGAGATGAGTTGGTGAGAGAGAGAGAGGAGATAAAGAGCTCTCCCTTCATCTCTTCTTCTCTGTTTCTTACTCATATTTTTCTCTTCCGTCTCATTTTGTCATAGATCTCTCTTGATCTCCATATCATCAATGTGTGAGGGAGGGATGAAGTAGAGAAGGAGGGGGCTCTCCTCTATGTTAATGTGATGCTGTTTCAACAGTGGTGCCTCCTGGTCATAACCCAAGGCTATCATTAAGACATAGAGAATCTGTGTTTTCAAAGGCACCAATAAAGCCTAGATTGTATTTAGGGAGGGGTTGGGGCACACACATATTTAAGATACAGAATAGATGCTCTCTAGAACCAAAAAAGGTTCTTCGGCTGTCTCCGTAAGAAAAGCCTTTGAAGAACCTTTTTGGTGGCAGGTAGAACCCTTTTTGGTTCCCCGTAGAAACCCTTTCCACAGCAAACGAAAAGGGTTCTACCTGGAACCAAAAAGTGTTCTCCTATGGCGAAGGTTCGACAGAACCCTTTTGGAACCCTTTTTTCTAAGAGTATACAGTACTTTGAAAACAAAGACAGCAATGGACGACTGGGTTTTATTTTGAAAAGGGAGAAGGATAAGGTTGTAATGCTGAAAGTTGGTTGTTATAGTGGCTCGTTTTTATGACTCATTTTAAAAGCATTGTTGCTTGAAAAAAAGCAGTTAAATAAAGCCATTTATATGGCTTTGTTGATCCTACTTAATGTTCTCCACTAGTTTCACCACATAGGTCCCCACCTCGATTTGAAAAATAATCCAGAAACCAGTTGAGCGCTGGTACACTTTACTGGTGTAGTGACTGGGAGAAATCTGGTTTGCCAGCACACACTCTTCAGATAAACATTGGTGGCAGCTGCTGCCATGGCAACACCATTGTGGTTTTTCCCCCTCCCTCCCACCCTGCTCCTCACTCTCCTGCCCCCCTTCCTCTCTCTCGACTCTACCACGCCCCCGTCCCTGGCTGGTCGCTACAGAAAACCAAGGGAGGTTGGGTAGAGAGAGCTCTGCTGGTTGAGAAGAGCTGAAGAGTGCCACTTCAGTGGTTTTCACTGGAGGAAAAAAGAGACAGAAAGAAAAAGAGGAAAAGAAAGTGAGTGAGTGTGGTTGGATTGGTGGTAGAGGATGAGCGAGGACTCTCAGTCCCACTACCGGATGGAGGCTGGGGATAGGCTCAACGGGCTTGGCCAGAGGAGGAAGAGACCCAAAAAGGTAAAATTAAGATGGACAACATGGGCTGGCTGACACACCTCTGACCTGGTTAGCCTGTTAGTATTCGTGGTGGATTAGCCCTGGAGCTCCAGAGGCTGAAGGGTCCAGGGGGAGGTTGAGGTTGAGGTCTGTGAAGCCGGCTCTGGACCTCTGTTTGAGGGCAACAGCTACTGCTTGCAGCTCCTGTCCCTGTGGCTGGGTAGTTGGCTGGTGGAAGCTCAGCGCTACTTGGATGCTGGTGTGGAGCGCTCACCGCTCTGAGGAGGCTGCAGGTGCAGTTTGGAGTGTGTGTGGGTTTGTGTGTTGGGGCTTAGTTGTTTTGGATATTGGAAAAGCATCATTGGTGAGCTTGATTTGTGATGATGGGTGTGTGGCTGATCTTTACAGAATAAAAGCTGTTGGAGAAGTGCTGGTAAGGGTTTTCTCTTCATTTTCTCTCTCTCTCGCTCTCTTTCTCTCTCTCTCGCTCTCTTTCTCTCTAGTGTGTTTTTGTGGTTGTGCACACCTTTGTTAGGGTGGAGGCTACTGTCACAAACTGACAAGGGTGGGTCCCTGGTCTTTGTGTGTGTGTACAGTAAGTGCAAGTGTGTGTGTTTGACTGAGATCATCTAGATATTATGTTCCTCTTTTAAAATAATGATAATAATAGAAATAATAATATAATAATAATATGATGTAATAATAATAAAATATACTAATAACATAATAATACTATAATAATTATAATTATAATTATAATAATAATATTATAATAATAATAATATAATATATACTAATACAATAATAATAATATAATAACAATAATAATATATTATAATAATAATACAATAATAATCATATATAATAATAATAACACAATAATAATAATATAATAATAATGATATATAATAATAATAATAATAATAATAATATAATGATATAATAAAATAATAATAATAATAGAATCTCTAAAATATCATCTCTCTCTCTTACATTGCCTGAGCAAGTGAAATAGATAATAAACAAATGAAATAAAGTGAAATAAAAATGGACAATAAACATTACACTCACAAAAGTTCCAAAAGAATAAAGACATTTCAAATGTCATTATGTCTATATACAGTGTTGTAGTGATGTGCAAATAGTTAAAGTACAAAAGGGAAAATAAATAAACATCAATATACGTTGTATTTACAATGGTGTTTGTTCTTCACTGGTTGCCCTTTTCTTGTGGCACCAGGTCACAAATATTACTGCTGGGATTGCACACTGATATTTCACCCAGTAGATATGGAAGTTGATCAAAATTGGATTTGTTTGAAATATGTGTCTCTAATATGGTCATACATTTGGCAGGATGTTAGGAAGTGCAGCTCAGTTTCCACCTCATTTTGTGGGCAGTGTGCACATAGCCTGTCTTCTCTTGAGAGCCTGGTCTGCCTTCGGCAGACTTTCTCAATAGAAAGGCTATGTTCACTTAGTCTGTACATAGTCAAAGATTTCCTTAAGTTTGGGTCACAGTGGTTTTGTTTTCTCATTATATGGTTGGGTCCAATTGTATAGCTATCCTGGCGACCAGCTTGCTTAGGGGCCAGCTTGCTTAGTGGCCAGCTTGCTTAGTGGCCAGCTTGCTTTGTGGCCAGCTTGCTTAGGGGCCATCTTGCTTAGTGGCCAGCTTGCTTAGTGGCCAGCTTGCTTAGAGGCCATCTTGCTTAGTGGCCAGCTTGCTTAGTGGCCAGCTTGCTTTGTGGCCAGCTTGCTTAGGGGCCATCTTGCTTAGTGGCCAGCTTGCTTAGTGGCCAGCTTGCTTAGAGGCCATCTTGCTTAGTGGCCAGCTTGCTTAGGGGCCAGCTTGCTTAGGAGGCTCTTCTCCAGGTTAATCTCTCTGTAGGTGATGGCTTTGTTATGGAAGGTTTGGGAATCGTTTTCTTTTAGGTGGTTGTAGAATTTAACGGCTCTTTTCTCGATGTTGATAATTAGCGGGTATCGGACTAATTCTGCTCTGCAAGTATTATTTGGTGTTTTATGTTGTACACAGAGGATATTTTTGCAGAATTCAGCATGCTGAGTCTCAATTTGGTGTTTGTCCAATTTTGTGAATTCTTGGTTGGTGAGCAGACCCCAGACCTCACAACCATGAAGGGCAATGGGTTCTTTAATCTATAACTGATTCAAGTATTTTTAGCCAGATCCTAATTGGTATGTCAAATTTTATGTTCCTTTTGATGGCATAGAGGGCCCTTCTTGCCTTGTCTATCAGATCGTTCACAGCTTTGTGGAAGTTACCTGTGGCGCTGATGTTTAGGCCGAGGTATGTATAGTTTTTTGTGTGCTCTAGGGCACCGGTGTCTAGATAGAATTTTTATTTGTGGTCCTGGCAACTG
Organism: Oncorhynchus tshawytscha; assembly: GCF_018296145.1. Classification (NCBI taxonomy): domain Eukaryota; kingdom Metazoa; phylum Chordata; class Actinopteri; order Salmoniformes; family Salmonidae; genus Oncorhynchus; species Oncorhynchus tshawytscha. The sequence goes on from NC_056443.1 coordinate 29,808,817, forward strand.
GACCTTTTTTGGAACACCATAATTTTTGTCTTACTGAGAGTTACTGTCAGGGCCCAGGTCTGACAGAATCTGTGCAGAAGATCTAGGTGAACTGTAGGCCCTCCTTGGTTGGGGACAGAAGCACCAGATCATCAGCAAACAGTAGACATTTGACTTCAGATTCTCGTAGGCTATTCTTGTGCCCTCGCCAATTTGTTGATATAGATGTTTTCTGAGGGTGGGGCTTAAGCTGCATCAATGTCTCACCCCCCGGCCCTGTGGAAAGAAATGTGTGTTTTTTTGCCATTTTTAACCGCACACTTGTTGTTTGTGTACATGGATTTTTTTTATATTGTATGTTTTTCCCCCAACACCACTTTTCATCAATTTGTGTAGCAGGCCCTAATGCCAAATTGAGTGGAACGCTTTTTTTTAAATCAACAAAACATGAGAAGACTGCTTTGTTTTGTTTGTTTGGAAATTAGGGTGTGCAGAGTGAATACATGGTCTGTCGTATGGTAATTTGGTAAAAAGACAATTTGACATTTGCTCGGTACATTGTTTTCCCTGAGGAAATGTACAAGTTTGCTGTTAATGATAATGCAGAGGATTTTCCCAAGGTTGCTGTTGATGCATATTCCACGGTAGTTATTGGGGTCAAATTTGTCTCAACTTTTGTGGTTTGGGGTGATCAGTCCTTGGTTCCAAATATTGGGGAATATGCCAGAGCTGAGGATTATGTTAAAGAGTTTAAGTATAGCAAATTGGAATTTGCTATCTGTATATTTTATCATTTCATTGAGGATACCATCAACCCCACAGGCCTTTTTAGGTTGGAGGGTTTGTATTTTGTCCTGTAGTTCATTCAATGTAATTGGAGAATCCAGTTGGTTCTGGTCTTTAATAGTTGATTCTAAGATTTGTATTTGATCATGTATATGTTTTTGCTGTTTGTTCTTTGTTATAGAGACAAACAGTGGTGGAGAAGTGGTTTATCCATACATCTCCGTTTTGGATAGATAACTCTCAGTGTTGTTGTTTGTTAAGAGTTTTCCAATTTTCCCAGAAGTGGTTAGATTCTATGGATTGTTCATTTAAATTGAGCTGATTTCTGTTCCTTCTTTTTCCGTAGTGTATTTCTGTATTATTTTAGATTCACCAAAGTGAAGGCTCAGGTTTTCTGGGTCTCTATGTTTTTGGTTGGATAGGGTTCTCAATTTCTTTTTCAGGTTTTTGCATTCTTCATCAAACCATTTGTCATTGTTGTTCATTTTCTTAGGTTGTCTGCTTGAAATGTTTCGATTTTATAGGAAAGCTGAGAGGTGAAATATACTGTTTACTGCCAAGTTTACACCTTCACTATTATAGTGTAACATTTTGTCCATGAAGTTGTCTAGAAGATATTTAATTTGTTGTTGTGATTTTGATGTGATTTTGATGTGATCTGATATGGGTGTCAGTGGACTGACTGTGAACGCTCTAAGAGACTGGGTTGAGGTCAGTCTCTCTCTTTCTCTCTCTCTCCCTCACTCTCTTCTCTCCATCTCTGCCATATCTCGGGCTTATACTCATAGGCTAGAGGATGGACTTCAACATGTATTAAATATTAATCTTCTTGTTGTGTAGCGGATGTGTAGCGGATGAAAAAATACAAATCAATGGAGATTTAGGTGAAGCCGATTTCATGAGATGCTAAGATGTAGCACTTTTTAAAGAGCGACATGGATTTGATGTAGAAGTGGAAAAGGCTGGTGATGGAATCACATTAAAGCTGAATGCACAACATTGAGTTCCAGGTTTTTCCCTTCTCTGTGGATCTCTGGATACCAGTTGGGAGATTAGGAATCAATGTTTGAATTATTGATACACTCCCTCACCCTTGCCTCCCCTCCCCCTATATATCTCTCCCTCCCTCCATCCCTCCCTCCCTCCCAGCGGTACCTTTTTGCAGCACCAGTGACCGAGTAATGGGTGTATCAGATTGTTGATCTGTGCTGTCTGACTCTCCTAATCGCAGGGCAATTGACTCAGAGGGAGGCTGTCTGCTTAAGACTGATACAATGCTGCAGTTATAATGTGTTACAGTGCTCAGCCCCACACAAAGACACACACACACACAGACACACACACAGAGACACACACACACACACACACACACACACAAATCAAATGTATTTATATAGCCCTTCGTACATCAGCTGATATCTCAAAGTGCTGTACAGAAACCCAGCCTAAAACCCCAAACAGCAAGCAATGCAGGTGTAGAAGCACAGTGGCTAGGAAAAACTCCCTAGAAAGGCCAAAACCTAGGAAGAAACCTAGAGAGGAACCAGGCTATGTGGGGTGGCCAGTCCTCTTCTGGCTGTGCCGGGTGGAGATTTTAACAGAACATGGCCAAGATGTTCAAATGTTCATAAATGACCAGCGTGGTCGAATAATAATAAGGCAGAATAGTTGAAACTGGAACAGCAGCACGGCCAGGTGGACTGGGGACAGCAAGGAGTCATCATGTCAGGTAGTCCTGAGGCATGGTCCTCGGACTCAGGTCCTCCGAGAGAGAGAGAAAGAGAGAATTAGAGAGAGCACACTTAAATTCACACAGGACACCGAATAGGACAGGAGAAGTACTCCAGATATAACAAACTGACCCTAGCCCCCCGACACATAAACTACTGCAGCATAAATACTGGAGGCTGAGACAGGAGGGGTCAGGAGACACTGTGGCCCCATCCGAGGACACCCCCGGACATGGCCAAACTGGAAGGATATAACCCCACCCACTTTTTCTAAGCACAGCCCCCACACCACTAGAGGGATATCTTCAACCACCAACTTACCATCCTGAGACAAGGCTGAGTATAGCCCACAAAGATCTCCGCCACGGCACAACCCAAGGGGGGGCGCCAACCCAGACAGGATGACCACATCAGTGAATCAACCCACTCAGGTGACGCACCCCCTCCAGGGACGGTATGAGAGAGCCCCAGTAAGCCAGTGACTCAGCCCCTGTAATAGGGTTAGAGTCAGAGAATCCCAGTGGAAAGAGGGGAACCGACCAGGCAGAGACAGCAAGGGCGGTTCGTTGCTCCAGAGCCTTTCCGTTCACCTTCCCACTCCTGGGCCAGACTACACTCAATCATATGACCCACTGAAGAGATGAGCCTTCAGTAAGGACTTAAAGGTTGAGACCGAGTTTGCGTCTCTGACATGGGTAGGCAGACCGTTCCATAAAAATGGAGCTCTATAGGACAAAGCCCTGCCTCTAGTCAGGATTCTAGCAGCCGTATTTAGCACTAACTGAAGTTTATTTAGTGCTTTATCCGGGTAGCCGGAAAGTAGAGCATTGCAGTAGTCTAACCTAGAAGTGACAAAAGCATGGATTAATTTTTCTGCATCATTTTTGGACAGAAAGTTTCTGATTTTTGCAATGTTACGTAAATGGAAAAAAGCGGTCCTTGAAATGGTCTTGATATGTTCTTCAAAAGAGAGATCAGGGTCCAGAGTAACACACACACACACACACACACACACAGACACACAGAGAGAGAGAGAGAGAGAGAGAGATCAGAAGTTGGCATCATTAAAATTATAACAGTTGTATAGCACTACGGTACGGTGAGTTGTTGGCTCTCCTGTGACGATGCCTTTGAAACTCTCTAATCTCAGCGTTTCATTTTTACTGTTAAGTCTTCACTTTCTGATTGATTCCCTGTCTTTGAAATAATACCCTGGTTGGTCTAAAAGCCCTGAGAACTGTACTTTCCAGTAACACACACTCATGCACGCACACACACACACACACACACACACACACACACACACACACACACACACACACACACACACACACACACACACACACACACACAAGCACACACCCTTTTCAAGATGAAAGAGACAGTTAATCTGTTTGCTGATGAAGGGGGGGTGTCATTTTCTGATGAATAAAGTGTGATCTCTTGTTCTGGCTGCTGTCCTGCAGTTCAAGGGCGTCTCCAGTACTGCGATGTCGTATTGTTACAGTGGAAAGAAACAAATACTCTGGGATTTTCACCTCTGTTTGTCCATGACAATCGTATGCTTGTTGTATGATCAGAATTATGGTTAGAAAATGAATCTCTGTTTTTCAACAGGGTAGCTAGCAAGCTAACGCTGTGATCTCGTTTCCGGTCTCTATCACTCTGTTTCCTCCTACTCTTTCTGATCGGCTTGTCAATCATGATCAAATAACTGTTACACGTCTAACAAACATTTCCCTTCAAAAAAATCTCATCATAAAATGATATAACTAAGACCTGAAGAAATACATAAATAATGAATGAACATAGTCTAATTAGCTACCTGATGAAAACTTAATTTCCCCCCCACGCTATCCTATTGGATCAGCCTCACCAGCCATCCTGGTGCAACAAGACATTAGCAGACGTAGCCTCGAGGCATCATCACTGTGAAAGTAACTGTGCAGGGAAAATCTCAATTTTAAAAGTTCATATTCTGTTAACTCATACCCAAATAATGTTGTTGACTCATCCTATACTGGAAGATGGAAAGTGAGATATTCGACTCCCTTGGTTGGAAGGTGGAAAGTGAGATATTCGACTCCCTTGGTTGGAAGGTGGAAAGTGAGATATTCGACTCCCTTGGTTGGAAGGTGGAAAGTGAGATATTTGACTCCCAAGGTTGGAAGGTGGAAAGTGAGATATTCGACTTCCGTGGTTGGAAGGTGGAAAGTGAGATATTCGACTCCCGTGGTTGGAAGGGGAAAAGTGAGATATTCGACTCCTGTGGTTGGAAGGTGAGATATTACAGAGTTTGCCACTTCACAAATGCTGTGATTGCTAGCTGCTGGTCGATCCTAATGGGAGAAGAGGCATCGACCGCCCTCGCAGAATTACTGGGCCGCTTGAGTGTCCTCTCTGATTTGCGTCGGAATAACTCCCCAGACAAATTGGCGGCGTTTAACAGAGGATGGGCCTTCAGAACTAAGTGCCTTCAGGTGTTCTGGTTCACCGCTCACCCTCAACCAGTTAAAAGGAGTAGAGAGAAAGTTCTGTTTTAAGTCTGTATGTGCTCGTCATGTTCAATAGTCTCCAACACATCCTTACTGCCTCCATTCTAAAGGACAACACAATATGATTATGTTCCACTGGTTGAGGCGAGCATCCGTGTGTGTGTATGTCTGGGTGTGTGTGTGTGTGCGTGTGTGTGTGTGTCAGGGTGTGTGTGTGTGTGTGTGTGTGCGTGCGTGTGTCTGGTACCTCATCTGGAATAATAATCTCTTGTTCAATAAAATGAGAGACAAGGCCAGACAGGGGTGAGGGGGGCTAGCAGTATCCCCACCCTGCTCTCCCCCTCTCCTTCTCGCCCTCTCTCACTATCTCCTCTCTCTCTCTCTCTCTCTCTCTCTCTCTCTCTCTCTCCTTCTCCCTTTCTCCATCTCACCTTCCTCTCACTGTCTCCCTCTCTCTCTCTCTCTCTCTCTCTCTCTCTCTCCCTTTCTCCATCTCACCTTCCTCTCACTGTCTCCCTCTCACTGTCTCCCTCTCACTGTCTCCCTCTCTCCTCTTCCTTTCTCCTTCTCTCATCCCTCCACAAACATCCCACATCCCTTTATCTATTGTCTCGATATGCAGAGGTAAAGAAAACAGAGGGAGAAAGAAAAAGAAAGAAAGAACAGACACATATCAGAGAACAGATAGAGATGTGATGGAGAGAATGAGAGAAAAAAAGAACAGACACATATCAGAGAACAGATAGAGATGTGATGGAGAGAATGAGAGAAAAAAAGAACAGACACATATCAGAGAACAGATAGAGATGCGATGGAGAGAATGAGAGAAAAAAAGAACAGACACATATCAGAGAACAGATAGAGATCATCCCTCCAGAAAAAAAGAACAGACACATCCCAGAGAACAGATATCTGATTGTCTATCAGAGAACAGATATGCAGGAGAGAATGAAAAAAAAAGAACAGAGGGAGAACAGAAAGAGAATGAGAGAAAAAAAGAACAGACACATATCAGAGAACAGATAGAGATACGATGGAGAGAATGAGAGAAAGAAAGCGAGGGAGTGGTTGGGATGGGGAGGGCCTCCTCTCTGATTACTCTCTGTCTGCTTGGGAGCCAGGCTGTGTGGTGAGGAACTGGTGGGTCTGGAGGTATCAAAACACCTCTCTGCTCCATAGTCTACTCGAAGACTGAGACCATCATAGCAGTCTATTACTGAGAAGTGTTTCTCCATACTATTTATATAGACGCCAAGTTAAATCCCCATCATCATATGTAGTGAACTGTGATCGACCCCACTCTATAGTGGACACACTGGACAATGCGTTATGACCCCGGGCTCTGTGCTGAGTGGTCTCCTGTTGACTGAAGCTCAGTCGTAAATGGCACCCCATTCCCTATATAGTGCACTACTCCAGGGCCCGTAGCACCCTATTCCCTATATAGTGCACTACTCCAGGGCCTGTAGCACCCCATTCCCTATATAGTGCACTACTCCAGGGCCCTTGGCACCCCATTCCCTATATAGTGCACTACTCCAGGGCCCGTAGCACCCTATTCCCTATATAGTGCACTACTCCAGGGCCCGTAGCACGTTATTCTCTATATAGTGCACTACTCCAGGCCCGTAGCACCCTATTCCCTATATAGTGCACTACTCCAGGGCCCGTAGCACCCTATTCCCTATATAGTGCACTACTCCAGGGCCCGTAGCACCCTATTCCCTATATAGTGCACTACTCCAGGCCCGTAGCACCCTATCCCCTATATAGTGCACTACTCCAGCATCCATAGTACACTATTCCCAAAAATATAGTGCACTACTACACGGGGAATCAAAAGTAGTGCACTATGTAGGGAATAGTGTACCACTGGGGACGTTACCAGATAATGACATCCATAAAGCTACTCTAGAGTGCTATAGAAGAAAGTGCTTACACTGACCTTAATGAACACTTTGCCTTCCTCCTGAATGTTGCTGACAGAGAACAGTCAGCCAAGGGTTAATTATGGATGAGGCGATCGATCCATTAGTAATGCCTTGGGACCCATTCCAAGGGTGCTGCTCCGGATCGAATGAGGCTCTCTGGTTCAGGTGACGTCAGGTGTTTTGCACTTTAGTGTTTTGGCAGCAGCAAATGGGAGAACTGATTAAAATGCTGAGGACGGCAAGAGTGCTAAGACCTGTTTATGTCCTTGAAGGTCAACATGATTTGGTTGTGATTATAAGCTCTTATGAAGCACTTATGAAGCACTTATGAAGCTCTTATGAAGCACTCATGAAGCTCTTACCAAGCTATAGTGTATTCGGAAAGTATTCAGACTCCTTGACTTTTTCAACATTTTGTTACATTAAAGCCTTATTCTAAAATGTTTTTATTGTTTTATTCCCTCAATCTACACACAATACCCCATAATGACAAAGCAAAAACAGGTTTTTCGAAATGTTTGCTAATTTCTTAAAAATATAAAACTGAAATATTACATTTACATAAGTATTCAGACTCTTTACTCAGTGCTCTGTTGACACACCTTTGGCAGCAATTACAGCCTTGAGTCTTCTTAGGTATGATTCTACAAGCTTGGCACATATGTATTTAAGCAGTTTCTCCCATTGATCCCATTGGGTTCAAGTCCAGGCTCTGGCTGGGCCACGCAAGGCTGTGCGCTTAGAGGTCGTTGTCCTGTTGGAAGGTGAACCATTGTCCCAGTCTGAGGTCCTAATCGCTCTGGAGCAGGTTTTCATCAACGATCTCTCTGTACATTGCTCCGTTCATCTTTGCCTCAATCCTGACTAGTCTCCCAGTCCCTGCCGACGAAAAACATCCCCACAGATGCTGCCACCACCATGCTTCACAGTAGGGATGATGTCAGGTTTCCTCCAGATGTGACGCTTGGCATTCAGGCAAAATAGTTCCATCTTAGTTTCGTCAGACAAGAGAATCTTGTTTCTCATGGTCTGAGAGTCTTTAGGTGCCTTTTGGCAAACTCCAAGTGGGCTGTCATGTGCCTTTTACTGAGGATTGGCTTCCGTCTGGCCACTCTACCATAAAGGCATGATTGTTGGAGTACTGCAGAGATGGATGTCCTTCTGGAAGGTTCTCCCATCTCCACAGAGGACCTCTGGAGCTCTGTCAGAGTGACCATCGGGTTCTTGGTCACCTCCCTGCCCAATGCCATTCTCCCGCGATTGCGCAGCGGCAGCTCCAGGAAGAGTCTTGGTGGCTTCAAACTTCTTCCGTTTAAGAATGATGGAGGCCACTGTGTTCTTGGGGACCTTCAACGGTTTTGGCACCCTTCCCCAGAACTGTGCCTCGACACAATCCTGTCTCTGTGGTCTACCGACAATTCCTTCGACCCTCATGGCTTGGTTTTTGCTCTGACATGCACTGCCAACTGTGGGACCTTATATAGACAGGTGTGTGCCTTTCCAAATCATGTTCAATCAATTGAATTTACCACAGGTGGACTCCAATCAAGTTGTAGAAACTTATCAATGATGATCAATGGAAACAGGATGCACCTGAGCTCAATTTCAAGTCTCATAGCAAAGGGTCAGAATACTTATGTAAATAAGGTATTTGTGTTTTTTATTTTTAATACATTTGCAAACATTTCTAAAAACCTATTTTTGCTTTGTCATTACAAAATGTGGAAAAAGGGAAGGGGTCTGAATACTTTCCGAAGGCACTGTATGTTTTCAGAGGTTTGGATGTGTGTGTGTGTGTGTGTGTGGTTGTTTATGTGTGTGTGGACATGCATTCCTTCATGTATTTGTGTGTTTATTGGTACGTTCATTTGTTCATGTGTCTCTCTCTCTCTCTCTCACCCCCCTCTATCTTTCTCCCTCTCACCCCCCTATCTTTCTCCCTCCCTATCTCATTATCCCCCTACCCACTCTCTCTTGCTACCTCCCCATCTTCTCTTAATCTCTTTATCCCTGTTTTCTCCATCTTCTACTTATCTCTTTATCCCTCTGTTTTCTCCATCTTCTACTCATCTCTTTATCCCTCTGTTTTCTCCATCTTCTACTCATCTCTTTATCCCTCTGTTTTCTCCATCTTCTACTTATCTCTCTATCCCTCTGTTTTCTCCATCTTCTCTTAATCTCTTTATCCCTCTGTTTTCTCCATCTTCTACTCATCTCTTTATCCCTCTGTTTTCTCCATCTTCTACTCATCTCTTTATCCCTCTGTTTTCTCCATCTTCTACTCATCTCTTTATCCCTCTGTTTTCTCCATCTTCTGCTCATCTCTTTATCCCTATGTTTTGCCCTCCCCATTGAGTCTCCACTCTGTTTGTCTTGTTATTATTGCACCTGTGGCACATTTCTTCTCGTCACATCCTTTCCAGATAGTTCCATCAGGAGTAGTGAGACGAGGTTCCTCTCATATAACTAACACTTGGTGGAAGGATATGGAGAAAAGCAGTCAATGATACGAGGCAAATGGCTCGACTCAAATGTCATTTAATTGAGTGTATATATATATATATATAGTATATATCTTAATTAACCTGGATTGCTAGGACCCATTTCTCAATACTTAGGTCACTTTTTCAAGACTCTTCACACAGTGAACACAACAGCAGTCTATGTGGGCTAAACTTTGGATCATTTTTCATTGCTTTGGCACAAAATGCATTCAATGACGACTTCTTTCAAATTTCATGAATTCTTTTCTCACTCAAACACAACCAAGACTCTATGTACCTACAGGCCAATTTGCACATTTACATTATCTTTTCAAAACTGTTGAACTTAAGTTCAAAACCTAACATAACACAACATTGAATAAGACAGCAATTTGCTACATTTCTACAGTAATACCGTAGTGAAATATATTCCAAATCTAAAAAATGAAATACTATCAAAATAATTAGACCAACCACAGCTGATTCCCATTGTAGCTGAGCACCTACCTAGGTGTTAGTCTTTCAATTTCATTCCCATCTATACAAAAGGGGACATCTTAGGAATAATGCTGTACTGTAATGTAAACATGGACCCAGACAGAGATAGAGAAGTGGCTGACAGAGGAAGAAGAGTGGCTGGGAGAGGGAGAGGAGTATGTACAGTATGCGTGGTGGAAGAAGACTGAGAGGAAGATCAAGAGCTGTAGTCTCAGATGTGATTAGGGCTACTATAATTGATCATGTAATAAATCATGGTCTATCAATGAGAGAGGCTGGTCTGAGAGTGCAGCCAAATCTGCAACGCCCAACATTTCCGGCAAAACAACAGGTAAGTTGTGCATTCTGCAAGGGAATCTGACTGAACTGCACATTACAGAAGTAAATTGAGCAAAGCCTCCAAACCCACTTGTGTGTAATTGTTTTTGTATTTCTGCTTAGGACCCAACGGTTACCTCCTACAGGCAGGAGAGGTAGGATTTTCACTGCTGTGTAGGAAACTGCAATCGTTGATATGGTCATCAGAAACAATGGCATAAAACTCACAGAGATTCGGGACAGAGTGTTGGCAGACAATGTAAGCACAACAACTATTTCTAGAGCCCTGAAACAACATCAAGTCAGGATGAAGTAGTTGTACACTGTCCCCTTTGAGAGGAACTCTGAACGAGTCAAGCAACTCAGGAGCCAATATGTCCAGGTAAGATGACTATAAAATATAGTACTGGTTTTGAACAAAACCAAACAGGGCAGAGGCACACAATGGCATGTTTTAGGTATCACGTAAACTACCGTAATAGCCTAACTCTTATGTTGCCTTGTGTATTTATTTTCGAGTCATGGAGATTGAAGCCAGGCAAACACCCCACATAATAATCTTTGTGGATGAGGCTGGTTTCAACTTATCCAAAACACGGCGGCGAGGAAGGAATGTGATTGGGAAAAGAGCCACATTGGATGTCCAGGGTTGACTACTATTGCTACTGTTTCTGTATCAGTAGATGGTGTATATACAAATTCTTGTATTTTGGAATCACTCAATGCCAAAAAATTACATAAAACCTGATTCATTCCTGTAACATATACTGCAGTGAATTCTAAACAGTAGAGAGGTGTCATTCTTGTTTTGTAAAGACATTTGACAAAAGAAAACATTGTGTAACGCTACCTGTTGTTAGTGTTGTTTAGGTCGTTGTTTTATGAGTGACAAAGTGTGCTTGTTGGGTGACAACCTTTGCTAGTGTTCTGGAAGAATGTGTTGATTTGAGACATGTATAAAGTGTTTTGGTAGGTTTAGTGCATTTTGGATGTGAAAGGAACTGCCGTGCCAAGCTGAAAGTTGGTTCGGAGAACTGTGTGAAGAGTTTGGAAAAAGTGACCTAAGTATTGAGAAATGGGTCCTAGCGATTGTATAAAAAAATATAACATAATAATCTGATCTGATGTAAAGGTGCTGGGTGTTATCTCAGCGGAATAACAGAGTGGAAATAGCTTTTATTCTTTGCTTTTCCCTCTCATTCCCTGGCAGATACTTTATGCCTTTGTGGGACCCAAGACTCGCTCCCAATTGAACAAAGAGAAGGCAGGTGAAATAAGACTGCAGTCATGGCCCAACTCACTGCGTTATAACTCATCCTTAGGCGTAGGTGTATTTATCTCACTGACTTACAGTGCCAGGCTGTGTGTGCCCTAAAGCATATTAGTCAGGTCAACCGCTGTGCCCTGTTAAGATAAATGGGGGTACTGCTGTGGAACAACTGAATAGAGAAATACAAAGAGTGCCGTGGTAACTCAAGGCTGATTCACAGCTACAGATTTGTGACGGGCCATACCTGTGCGGGATGCATTGAGCTCTCTCTCTCTCTCTGACGATATTCTCTCAATGAGCAGCACGGCCATTTTTTTTCACATTTTCAAACAGTACATTTATATTTTCTAATGGGGCTATACATTTGGGTGAGTTTTTTTCTCTCGCCTGAGTAGCCTTGTTTCGCTGCCAAAAATGAAATTGAACAATCTAGTGTTCAGCGAAATAACAATACAATGTCAAATACAGGTAGCCTAGTAAAATAATTAACATCCAATCACATTAACGTTACTCTCTCACAGTAAACCTTCACTCTTGCTCAGACATTTAGAAACAAAACGACAATTTGAAAAACAAGCCACGGGAGTTTTTTGAGCGAGTATAAAGATGACTTTCGAGTAGTGAGACATGTATAAAAGCAACAGATAGCATTAATAAGAATGGGATAGAAGTGTCTTATATAGTGAGCTACCGAGTGGCTAGGACAGGCAAGCCCCATACTATTGTGGAGGACTTAATTCTTCCTGCTTCCGCGGGTATGGCTGGGACAATACAAGCCAGTGAATTACATGCATTACAGCTGGATGAGTCAACAGATGTGACGGGCCTGGCCCAGCTCCTGGTATATATCCGTTACGTTTATGGGGGGTCTTCTGCAAACCACTGGAAACCAGGACAACAGGACAGGATATTTTTAAAGTACTGGACAGCTTTGTGACATCATATGGCCTTTGGAGGTCAAGATGTGTTGGTATCTGTACTGATGGTGCAAAAACCATGACAGGGAGACATAGTGGAGCGGTAACACGTGTGCAAGCAGTTGCTCCCGACGCCAATTGGGTACACTGCAGCATCCACCGAGAGGCTCTCGCTGCCAAGAGAATGCCTGACAGCTTGAAAGACGTTTTGGACACTACAGTGAAAATGGTTAACTTTGTTAAAGCAAGGCCCCTGAACTCTCGTGTATTTTCTGCATTATGCAATGATATGGGCAGCGACCATGTAACACTTTTACAACATACAGAAGTGTGTTGGTTATCAAGGGGCAAAGTATTGACACATTTTTTAAATTGAGAGACGAGCTTAAAATTTTCTTTACTGACCATCATTTTCACTTGTCTGACCGCTTGCATGGTGACGAGTTTCTCACACAACTGGCCTGTCTGGGGGATGTTTTTCTCCCCTGAATGATCTGAATCTAGGATTACAGGGACGCTCCACAACTATATTCAAAGTGCGGGACAAAATTGAGGCTATGATTAAGAAGTTGGAGCTCTTTTCTGTCTGCATTAACAAGGACAACACAACAGGCCTTTCCATTATTTTATGAGTTTTTGTGTGAAAATGAACTCAAGCTTACGGACAATGTCAAAGGTGACATAGAGAAGCACCTGAGTGAGCTGTGTGCGCAATTACACAGGTACTTTCCCGAAACGAACGAAACATACAACTGGATTCGTTATCTCTTTCATGCCCTGCCTCCAGTCCACTTACCGATTATCTGAACAAGAGAGCCTCATCGAAATTGCAATTAGCTGTTCTGTGAAAATGTTATTTAATCAGAAGCCACTGTCAGATTTCTGGATTGGGCTGCGCTCAGTTTCTTGCCTTGGAAAATTGCTCTGTTAAGACACTGATGCCCTTTGCAACCTCGTACCTATGTGAGAGTGGATTCCCAGCCCTCACTTGCATGAAAACTAAATACAGGCAGTGTGGAAAATGATTTAAGACTGAGACTCTCTCCAATACAACCCAACATTGCAGAGTTATGTGCATCCTTTCAAGCACACCCTTCTCATTAACCTGTGGTGAGTTATTCACCATTTGTGATGAACAAATAAGGTTTTATATGTAAGATGGTTAAATAAAGAGCAAAATGATTGATTATTATTATATAATTATTTGTGCCCTGGTCCTATAAGGGCTCTTTGTCACTTCTCACGAGCCGGGTTGTGACAAAAACTCACACTCCTCCTTATGTTTAATAAATGTATCGTGTTTTGTGTGGCAGGCTTACAATGATGGCAAAAAAAACATCATTTGAGAGTGTGCTGACCCTGGTGCTAGAGGGGGTACGCAGAGGGAGGTTGAATGTTTGAAGGGGTACGGGACTATAACAAGTTTGGGAACCACTGCACTAAATGTTTCAAGGATCACCATTCCATTATTAAAACCCTCAGAGGTCACAAATAAACTGTGGGTAGAAGTGACCTTTACCTACACATTTATTCCTAAATGAACTGAAGAAAAGACAAACCTAAGATCAGTATAGGGCTAAGTTGCTTATTAAGAAACATTGATATTCAGGTGTGTGTTGATCGTATCCTTTCCTTCCTGGATCTTTGACAGACCAGACAGAACTGGAACTCTGTTGCGACATTTAACAGGAAATGAAAGACTGTGACAAACGAATGAAATAAAACAGTCATTTGTTGTTTTACTAACAGAGCCATTAGGTGCTCTGCACCATCTCTCCTCGGGTTCATGTGAAACACAGTTGGATAACAGACAGGGACAGCAATTACAGACAAAAGGTTATGCTACTCTGTGTGTGTGCGGGGGTGTGTGTGTGTGTGTGTGCGTGCGTGCATGCCTCTGTGTGTGTTTGTCGTTGAGCACTTAATTTCAAAGAGAAGGGTGCCAGAGTTGGCCTTGATCCAGGTTAATTAAGAAACGCGAGGCGAAACCTTTACCCTTTAAAGAGAAGACAGGTGTGTGTGTGTGTGTGTGTGTGTGTGTGTGTGTGTGTATGCGTGCGTGAACACTTCTCCCTGTTTCTACCACTTCTTATTCCATTACAGGAAATCCTCAGGGCTACCACTGCAAAGATTCATACACAGACTCAAGTAGAAGCATATACGATGAACATATTGTATAGACCTATAATTTATGTCATTCCAAGGCCACTGTTTTTCTCGATACATTCATCTCTTGATGACTGAGTGACAACAGTTTCATGGGGTCATTGAGGACATGGCAATATAATTATTTTTAATGAAATATTGTAAAATAGAATATTATTAATGTGCATGCATTGGGGTTGTGACTGATTTGGACCATATGTGAGACAGGATAGAGACATGGAGAAAGGGAGGGTGAGACAGGGTAGAGACATGGAGAAAGGGAGCGTGAGACAGGGTAGAGACATGGAGAAAGGGAGCGTGAGACAGGGTAGAGACATGGAGAAAGGGAGGGTGAGACAGGGTAGAGACATGGAGAAAGGGAGGGTGAGACAGGGTAGAGACATGGAGAAAGGGAGGGTGAGACAGGATATAGACCTAGAGAAAGGGGGGGTGAGACAGGGTAGAGACATGGAGAAAGGGAGGGTGAGACAGGGTAGAGACATGGAGAAAGGGAGGGTGAGACGGGGTAGAGACATGGAGAAAGGGATGCCAGTGGGGAAGAGGGGGGAGGTAGTCCTGATTTTCAGCTTTGACAATGGAATCTACAGTACTGTAGCAGACTCCACTACACTCCACTACACTTCACTACACTACAGACATCCACTGCCAGAGTAGTTCAGACACTAGCTGTTAGACAAGGAGAAAGTACAGCCATTGGAGACAGGTTTTTCACTCTATGTCTCACATTCTATTTGTATGTCCTGCTCCCACACATCTCTGCCTCCCTTCTGTTTTGTCTCTATATATATCTCAACACTCTCACTTTCCCTCCTGGTCTCCTTCTTCCCTTATTCTCACTGACATCCTTTATATTAACTTAGCCCAGTTATACGCTATTGTCACGTCCTGACCTTAGTTCCTTTTTTTATTTCTCTATTTTACGTTGGTCAGGGCGTGAGTTGGGGTGGGCATTCTAGGTTTTGTTCTATGTTTGTATTTCTATGTGTTTGGCCTGGTATGGTTCCCAATCAGGGGCAGCTGTCAATCGTTGTCTCTGATTGAGAACCATACTTAGGCAGCCTGGTTTCGCCCTTGAGTGGTGGGTAGTTGTTTTCTGTCTCTGTGTCTGAACCAGACAGAACTATTTCGTGTTGGTCTATTTTTGTTATTTTGGTCTTAGTGTTCTGAGTTATAATAAATATGAACATGGACACTTACCACACTGCATATTGGTTCGATCCTTCCTACTCCTCCTCAGACGAAGGGGACAGCCGTTACAGCTATTGGCAGACAGGCATTTAGGTAATGAGGACGAGGCCTCTAACTAGCCAAAGTGAATTCATACCCACACACTTACGATTCGCATCGCTCTCTCCACTGTCATTAAAAACAACCTCAGACATGTCACAGTGTCCGTCTCCCTCCCTCCCTCCTCATGGGTGATGGTGATATTTCTCGGTGGGTATCTCCTCCTGTCCATCTCCCAGTTCTTTCCAGCAATGGTTCAAGATGTGATGCTCAGAACAGCTCTCAACTGAGATGGAGACACGTGATTACATAATTTGTCTTGTTTATTTGTCATTGACAGTTTATAGAGCACGTGGCTGCTCAGTAGTGTGAAAGGGGATTGACAACGTTTTAGTCCAATGGGGGAGAGCGCCAATCCAACCAATCACAACACGTTCCAGTCGTTATACTGTATATGGCAAACCGTGTTCCTGAAAGTTCCATATTAGCAGAGAACATTCTGATAGCCCTCACTGATGGAATGTTTCTGATTGGACAGCATGTTGAGGAAATGGAATGAGACATGCCAAACCACCCACATTCCTCCCAACACCAATCACAGTTGTTCTATTTACAGCCACCTCGGTTCTGCTTGAGTGACAGGAGCTAGAATTCATTTCTCTCACCAATGTGTCCTCAAAAGACGACCAGCCTGTCACTAAAAAAATAAACTCTCCAAAGCATTGTGACTGGTTGACTGGTTGTATTGTGACTGGTCGACTGGTTGTATTGTGACTGGTTGTATTGTGACTGGTTGACTGGTTGTATTGTGACTGGTTGACTAGTTGTATTGTGACTGGTTGTATTGTGACTGGTTGTATTGTGACTGGTTGTATTGTGACTGGTTGACTGGTTGTATTGTGACTGGTTGACTGGTTGCATTGTGACTGGTTGTATTGTGACTGGTAGTATTGTGACTGATTGTTTTGTGACTGGTTGTATTGTGACTGGTTGTATTGTGACTGGTTGACTGGTTGTATTGTGACTGGTTGTATTGTGACTGGTTGACTGGTTGTATTGTGACTGGTTGTATTTTGACTGGTTGCATTGTGACTGGTTGTATTGCGATTTGTTGACTGGTTGTATTGTGACTGGTTGACTGGTTGTATTGTAACTGGTTGTATTGTGACTGGTTGACTGGTTGTATTGTGACTGGTTGACTGGTTGTATTGTGACTGGTTGCATTGTAACTGGTTTACTGGTTGTATTGTGACTGGTTGTGTTGTGATTGGTTGACTGGTTGCATTGTGACTGGTTGTATTGTGACTGGTTGACTGGTTGTATTATGACTGGTTGTATTGTGACTGGTTGTATTGTGACTGGTTGACTGGTTGCATTGTGACTGGTTGTATTGTGACTGGTTGACTGGTTGTATTGTGACTGGTTGTATTGTGACTGGTTGCATTGTGACTGGTTGTATTGTGACTGGTTGTATTGTAACTGGTAGATTTGTGACTGGTTGTATTGTGACTGGTTGTATTGTGACTGGTTGACTGGTTGTAATTGTCACTGGTTGTATTGTGACTGGTTGCATTGTGACTGGTTGACTGGTTGTATTGTGACTGGTTGTATTGTGACTGGTTGTATTGTGACAGGTTGTATTGTGACTGGTTGACTAGTTGCATTGTGACTGGTTGTATTGTGACTGGTTGACGAGTTGTATTGTGACTGGTTGCATTGTGACTGGTTTACTGGTTGTATTGTGACTGGTTGACTAGTTGCATTGTGACTGGTTGTATTGTGACTGGTTGTATTGTGACTGGTTGCATTGTGACTGGTTGCATTGTGACTGGCTGTATTGTGACTGGTTGTATTGTGACTGGTTGACTGGTTGTATTGTGACTGGTTGCATTGTGACTGGTCGTATTGTGACTGGTTGACTAGTTGCATTGTGACTGGTTTTATTGTGACTGGTTGACTGGTTGTATTGTGACTGGTTGACTGGTTGTATTGTGACTGGTTGACTGGTTGTATTGTGACTGGTTGCATTGTGACTGGTTGCATTGTGACTGGTTGACTAGTTGCATTGTGACTGGTTGTATTGTGACTGGTTGACTGGTTGTGTGACTGGTTGTATTGTGACTGGTTGACTGGTTGCATTGTGACTGGTTGTATTGTGACTGGTTGACTGTTTGCACTGGTGACTGGTTGCATTGTGACTGGTTGTGACTGGTTGACTGGTTGTATTGTGACTGGTTGTATTGTGACTGGTTGACTGGTTGTATTATGACTGGTTGTATTGTGACTGGTTGTATTGTGACTGGTTGACTGGTTGCATTGTGACTGGTTGTATTGTGACTGGTTGACTGGTTGTATTGTGACTGGTTGCATTGTGACTGGTTGTATTGTGACTGGTTGTGACTGGTTGTATTGTAACTGGTAGATTTGTGACTGGTTGTATTGTGACTGGTTGTATTGTGACTGGTTGACTGGTTGTAATTGTCACTGGTTGTATTGTGACTGGTTGCATTGTGACTGGTTGACTGGTTGTATTGTGACTGGTTGTATTGTGACTGGTTGTATTGTGACTGGTTGTATTGTGACTGGTTGTATTGTGACTGGTTGTATTGTGACAGGTTGACTAGTTGCATTGTGACTGGTTGTATTGTGACTGGTTGACGAGTTGTATTGTGACTGGTTGTATTGTGACTGGTTGCATTGTGACTGGTTTACTGGTTGTATTGTGACTGGTTGACTAGTTGCATTGTGACTGGTTGTATTGTGACTGGTTGTATTGTGACTGGGTTCATTGTGACTGGTTGTATTGTGACTGGCTGTATTTTGACTGGTTGCATTGTGACTGGTTGTATTGTGACTGGTTGACTGGTTGTATTGTGACTGGTTGTATTGTGACTGGTTGTATTGTGACTGGTTGTATTGTAACTGGTAGATTTGTGACTGGTAGTTTTGTGACTGGTTGACTGGTTGTATTGTGACTGGTTGCATTGTGACTGGTTGACTGGTTGCATTGTGACTGGTTGTATTGTGACTGGTTGCATTGTGACTGGTTGACTGGTTGTATTGTGACTGGTTGACTGGTTGTATTGTGACTGGTTGACTGGTTGCATTTTGACTGGTTGTATTGTGACTGGTAGTATTGTGACTGATTGTTTTGTGACTGGTTGTATTGTGACTGGTTGTATTGTGACTGGTTGACTGGTTGTATTGTGACTGGTTGTATTGTGACTGGTTGACTGGTTGTATTGTGACTGGTTGTATTTTGACTGGTTGCATTGTGACTGGTTGTATTGTGATTTGTTGACTGGTTGTATTGTGACTGGTTGACTGGTTGTATTGTAACTGGTTGTATTGTGACTGGTTGACTGGTTGTATTGTGACTGGTTGACTGGTTGTATTGTGACTGGTTGCATTGTAACTGGTTTACTGGTTGTATTGTGACTGGTTGTGTTGTGATTGGTTGACTGGTTGTATTATGACTGGTTGTATTGTGACTGGTTGTATTGTGACTGGTTGACTGGTTGCATTGTGACTGGTTGTATTGTGACTGGTTGACTGGTTGTATTGTGACTGGTTGTATTGTGACTGGTTGCATTGTGACTGGTTGTATTGTGACTGGTTGTATTGTAACTGGTAGATTTGTGACTGGTTGTATTGTGACTGGTTGTTTGTGACTGGTTGACTGGTTGTAATTGTCACTGGTTGTATTGTGACTGGTTGCATTGTGACTGGTTGACTGGTTGTATTGTGACTGGTTGTATTGTGACTGGTTGTATTGTGACTGGTTGTATTGTGACAGGTTGTATTGTGACTGGTTGACTAGTTGCATTGTGACTGGTTGTATTGTGACTGGTTGACGAGTTGCATTGTGACTGGTTGTATTGTGACTGGTTGCATTGTGACTGGTTGCATTGTGACTGGTTGCATTGTGACTGGCTGTATTGTGACTGGTTGTATTGTGACTGGTTGACTGGTTGTATTGTGACTGGTTGCATTGTGACTGGTCGTATTGTGACTGGTTGACTAGTTGCATTGTGACTGGTTGTATTGTGACTGGTTGACTGGTTGTATTGTGACTGGTTGACTGGTTGTATTGTAACTGGTTGACTGGTTGTATTGTGACTGTTGCATTGTGACTGGTTGTATTGTGACTGGTTGACTAGTTGCATTGTGACTGGTTGTATTGTGACTGGTTGACTGGTTGTATTGTGACTGGTTGTATTGTGACTGGTTGACTGGTTGCATTGTGACTGGTTGTATTGTGACTGGTTGATTAGTTGCATTGTGACTGGTTGTATTGTGACTGGTTGACTGGTTGTATTGTGACTGGTTGTATTGTGACTGGTTGACTGGTTGTATTATGACTGGTTGTATTGTGACTGGTTGTATTGTGACTGGTTGACTGGTTGCATTGTGACTGGTTGTATTGTGACTGGTTGCATTGTGACTGGTTGTATTGTGACTGGTTGTATTGTAACTGGTAGATTTGTGACTGGTTGTATTGTGACTGGTTGTATTGTAACTGGTAGATTTGTGACTGGTTGTATTGTGACTGGTTGTATTGTGACTGGTTGACTGGTTGTAATTGTCACTGGTTGTATTGTGACTGGTTGCATTGTGACTGGTTGACTGGTTGTATTGTGACTGGTTGTATTGTGACTGGTTGTATTGTGACTGGTTGTATTGTGACTGGTTGTATTGTGACAGGTTGTATTGTGACTGGTTGACTAGTTGCATTGTGACTGGTTGTATTGCGACTGGTTGACGAGTTGCATTGTGACTGGTTGTATTGTGACTGGTTGCATTGTGACTGGTTTACTGGTTGTATTGTGACTGGTTGACTAGTTGCATTGTGACTGGTTGTATTGTGACTGGTTGTATTGTGACTGGGTTCATTGTGACTGGTTGTATTGTGACTGGTTGTATTTTGACTGGTTGCATTGTGACTGGTTGTATTGTGACTGGTTGACTGGTTGTATTGTGACTGGTTGTATTGTGACTGGTTGTATTGTAACTGGTAGATTTGTGACTGGTAGTTTTGTGACTGGTTGACTGGTTGTATTGTGACTGGTTGCATTGTGACTGGTTGACTGGTTGCATTGTGACTGGTTGACTGGTTGCATTGTGACTGGTTGTATTGTGACTGGTTGCATTGTGACTGGTTGACTGGTTGTATTGTGACTGGTTGTTTTGTGACTGATTGACTGGTTGTTTTGTGACTGGTTGTATTGTGACTGGTTGTTTTGTGACTGGTTGTATTGTGACTGGTTGTTTTGTGACTGGTTGTTTTGTGACTGGTTGTATTGTGACTGGTTGTATTGTGACTGGTTGACTGGTTGTATTGTCACTGGTTGTATTGTGACTTGTTTGCTGGTTGTATTGTGACTGGTTGTATTGTGACTGGTTGACTGGTTGTATTGTGACTGGTTGTATTGTGACTGGTTGACTGGTTGTATTGTGTCTGGTTGTATTGTGACTGGTTGTATTGTGACTGGTTGACTAGTTGCATTGTGACTGGTTGTATTGTGACTGGTTGACTGGTTGTATTGTGACTGGTTGTATTGTGACTGGTTGACTGGTTGTATTATGACAGGTTGTATTGTGACAGGTTGTATTGTGACTGGTTGACTAGTTGCATTGTGACTGGTTGTATTGTGACTGGTTGACTGGTTGTATTGTGACTGGTTGCATTGTGACTGGTTGCATTGTGACTGGCTGTATTGTGACTGGTTGTATTGTGACTGGTTGACTGGGTGTATTGTGACTGGTTGACTGGTTGCATTGTGACTGGTTGTATTGTGACTGGTTGACTAGTTGCATTGTGACTGGTTGTATTGTGACTGGTTGACTGGTTGTATTGTGACTGGTTGACTGGTTGTATTGTGACTGGTTGACTGGTTGTATTGTGACTGGTTGACTTGTTGTATTGTGACTGGTTGACTGGTTGTATTGTGACTGGTTGACTGGTTGTATTGTGACTGGTTGACTGGTTGTATTGTGACTGGTTGCATTGTGACTGGTTGTATTGTGACTGGTTGACTAGTTGCATTGTGACTGGTTGTATTGTGACTGGTTGTATTGTGACTGGTTGACTGGTTGTATTGTAACTGGTAGATTTGTGACTGGTAGTTTTGTGACTGGTTGACTGGTTGTATTGTGACTGGTTGCATTGTGACTGGTTGACTGGTTGCATTGTGACTGGTTGTATTGTGACTGGTTGTTTGTGACTGGTTGACTGGTTGTATTGTGACTGGTTGTATTGTGACTGGTTGTGGTTGTATTGTGACTGGTTGACTGACTGGTTGTATTGTGACTGGTTGACTGGTTGACTGGTTGTACTGGTTGTATTGTGACTGGTTGACTGGTTGTATTGTGACTGGTTGACTGGTTGTATTGTGACTGGTTGACTGGTTGTATTGTGACTGGTTGACTGGTTGTATTGTGACTGGTTGACTGGTTGTATTGTGACTGGTTGACTGGTTGTATTGTGACTGGTTGCATTGTGACTGGTTGTATTGTGACTGGTTGACTGGTTGTATTGTGACTGGTTGACTGGTTGTATTGTGACTGGACTTTGTATTGTGACTGGTTGTATTGTGACTGGTTGACTGGTTGCATTGTGACTGGTTTACTGGTTGTATTGTGACTGGTTGTATTGTGATTGGTTGACTGGTTGTATTATGACTGGTTGTATTGTGACTGGTTGTATTGTGACTGGTTGACTGGTTGTATTGTGACTGGTTGTATTGTGACTGGTTGACTGGTTGTATTGTGACTGGTTGACTGGTTGTATTGTGACTGGTTTACTGGTTGTATTGTGACTGGTTGACTGGTTGTATTGTGACTGGTTGTATTGTGACTGGTTGTATTTTGACTGGTTGCATTGTGACTGGTTGTATTGTGACTGGTTGACTGGTTGTATTGTGACTGGTTGTATTGTGACTGGTTGTATTGTGACTGGTTGCATTGTGACTGGTTGTATTGTGACTGGTTGACTGGTTGTATTGTGACTGGTTGTATTGTGACTGGTTGTATTTTGACTGGTTGTATTGTAACTGGTAGATTTGTGACTGGTAGTTTTGTGACTGGTTGACTGGTTGTATTGTGACTGGTTGCAATTGTGACTGGTTGACTGGTTGCATTGTGACTGGTTGACTGTTTGCATTGTGACTGGTTGTATTGTGACTGGTTGCATTGTGACTGGTTGACTGGTTGTATTGTGACTGGTTGTTTTGTGACTGATTGACTGGTTGTTTTGTGACTGGTTGTATTGTGACTGGTTGTTTTGTGACTGGTTGTATTGTGACTGGTTGTATTGTGACTGGTTGACTGGTTGTATTGTCACTGGTTGTATTGTGACTGGTTTGCTGGTTGTATTGTGACTGGTTGTATTGTGACTGGTTGACTGGTTGTATTGTGACTGGTTGTATTGTGACTGGTTGACTGGTTGTATTGTGACTGGTTGTATTGTGACTGGTTGACTGGTTGTATTGTGACTGGTTGACTGGTTGTATTGTGACTGGTTGCATTGTGACTGGTTTACTGGTTGTATTGTGACTGGTTGTGTTGTGATTGGTTGACTGGTTGTATTATGACTGGTTGTATTGTGACTGGTTGTATTGTGACTGGTTGACTGGTTGCATTGTGACTGGTTGTATTGTGACTGGTTGACTGGTTGTATTGTGACTGGTTGTATTGTGACTGGTTGTATTGTAACTGGTAGATTTGTGACTGGTTGTATTGTGACTGGTTGTATTGTGACTGGTTGACTGGTTGTAATTGTCACTGGTTGTATTGTGACTGGTTGCATTGTGACTGGTTGACTGGTTGTATTGTGACTGGTTGTATTGTGACAGGTTGTATTGTGACTGGTTGACTAGTTGCATTGTGACTGGTTGTATTGTGACTGGTTGACGAGTTGCATTGTGACTGGTTGTATTGTGACTGGTTGCATTGTGACTGGTTTACTGTTTGTATTGTGACTGGTTGACTAGTTGCATTGTGACTGGTTGTATTGTGACTGGTTGTATTGTGACTGGTTGCATTGTGACTGGTTGCATTGTGACTGGTGTATTGTGACTGGTTGTATTGTGACTGGTTGACTGGTTGTATTGTGACTGGTTGCATTGTGACTGGTTGTATTGTGACTGGTTGACTAGTTGCATTGTGACTGGTTGTATTTTGACTGGTTGTATTGTGACTGGTTGACTGGTTGTATTGTGACTGGTTGACTGGTTGTATTGTGACTGGTTGCATTGTGACTGGTTGCATTGTGACTGGTTGACTAGTTGCATTGTGACTGGTTGTATTGTGACTGGTTGACTGGTTGTATTGTGACTGGTTGTATTGTGACTGGTTGACTGGTTGCATTGTGACTGGTTGTATAGTGACTGGTTGACTAGTTGCATTGTGACTGGTTGTATTGTGACTGGTTGACTGGTTGTATTGTGACTGGTTGTATTGTGACTGGTTGACTGGTTGCATTGTGACTGGTTGTATTGTGACTGGTTGACTGGTTGTATTGTGACTGGTTGTATTGTGACTGGTTGCATTGTGACTGGTTGTATTGTGACTGGTTGTATTGTAACTGGTAGATTTGTGACTGGTTGTATTGTGACTGGTTGTATTGTGACTGGTTGACTGGTTGTAATTGTCACTGGTTGTATTGTGACTGGTTGCATTGTGACTGGTTGACTGGTTGTATTGTGACCTGTTGTATTGTGACTGGTTGTATTGTGACTGGTTGTATTGTGACTGGTTGTATTGTGACTGGTTGTATTGTGACAGGTTGTATTGTGACTGGTTGACTAGTTGCATTGTGACTGGTTGTATTGTGACTGGTTGACGAGTTGCATTGTGACTGGTTGTATTGTGACTGGTTGCTTTGTGACTGGTTTACTGGTTGTATTGTGACTGGTTGACTAGTTGCATTGTGACTGGTTGTATTGTGACTGGCTGTATTGTGACTGGTTGTATTGTGACTGGTTGACTAGTTGCATTGTGACTGGTTGTATTGTGACTGGTTGACTGGTTGTATTCTGACTGGTTGTATTGTGACTGGTTGACTGGTTGTATTGTGACTGGTTGACTGGTTGTATTGTGACTGGTTGACTGGTTGTATTGTGACTGGTTGCATTGTGACTGGTTGTATTGTGACTGGTTGACTAGTTGCATTGTGACTGGTTGTATTGTGACTGGTTGACTGGTTGTATTGTGACTGGTTGACTGGTTGTATTGTGACTGGTTGACTGGTTGTATTGTGACTCGTTGCATTGTGACTGGTTGCATTGTGACTGGTCGACTAGTTGCATTGTGACTGGTTGTATTGTGACTGGTTGACTGGTTGTATTGTGACTGGTTGTATTGTGACTGTTTGACTGGTTGCATTGTGACTGGTTGTATTGTGACTGGTTGACTAGTTGCATTGTGACTGGTTGTATTGTGACTGGTTGACTGGTTGTATTGTGACTGGTTGTATTGTGACTGGTTGACTGGTTGTATTGTGACTGGTTGACTGGTTGTATTGACTGGTTGACTGGTTGTATTGTGACTGGTTGACTGGTTGTATTGTGACTGGTTGCATTGTGACTGGTTGTTTGTGACTGGTTGACTATTGCATTGTGACTGGTTGTATTGTGACTGGTTGTATTGTGACTGGTTGTATTGTGACTGGTTGACTGGTTGTATTGTGACTGGTTGTATTGTGACTGGTTGTATTTTGACTGGTTGCATTGTGACTGGTTGTATTGTGACTGGTTGTATTGTGACTGGTTGTATTGTGACTGGTTGACTGTTTGTATTGTGACTGATTGTATTGTGACTGGTTGTATTGTGACTGGTTGACTGGTTGCATTGTGACTGGTAGTATTGTGACTGGTTGACTGGTTGTATTGTGACTGGTTAACTGGTTGTATTGTGACTGGTTGACTGGTTGTATTGTGACTGGTTGACTGGTTGTATTGTGACTGGTTGCATTGTGACTGGTTTACTGGTTGTATTGTGACTGGTTGTATTGTGATTGGTTGACTGGTTGTATTATGACTGGTTGTATTGTGACTGGTTGTATTGTGACTGGTTGACTGGTTGCATTGTGACTGGTTGTATTGTGACTGGTTGACTGGTTGTATTGTGACTGGTTTACTGGTTGTATTGTGACTGGTTGACTGGTTGTATTGTGACTGGTTGTATTGTGACTGGTTGTATTTTGACTGGTTGCATTGTGACTGGTTGTATTGTGACTGGTTGACTGGTTGTATTGTGACTGGTTGTATTGTGACTGGTTGTATTGTGACTGGTTGTATTGTAACTGGTAGATTTGTGACTGGTAGTTTTGTGACTGGTTGACTGGTTGTATTGTGACTGGTTGCATTGTGACTGGTTGACTGGTTGCATTGTGACTGGTTGTATTGTGACTGGTTGCATTGTGACTGGTTGACTGGTTGTATTGTGACTGGTTGTTTTGTGACTGATTGACTGGTTGTTTTGTGACTGGTTGTATTGTGACTGGTTGTTTTGTGACTGGTTGTTTTGTGACTGGTTGTATTGTGACTGGTTGTATTGTGACTGGTTGACTGGTTGTATTGTCACTGGTTGTATTGTGACTTGTTTGCTGGTTGTATTGTGACTGGTTGTATTGTGACTGGTTGTATTGTGACTGGTTGACTAGTTGCATTGTGACTGGTTGTATTGTGACTGGTTGACTGGTTGTATTGTGACTGGTTGTATTGTGACTGGTTGACTGGTTGTATTATGACAGGTTGTATTGTGACAGGTTGTATTGTGACTGGTTGACTAGTTGCATTGTGACTGGTTGTATTGTGACTGGTTGACTGGTTGTATTGTGACTGGTTGCATTGTGACTGGTTGCATTGTGACTGGCTGTATTGTGACTGGTTGTATTGTGACTGGTTGACTGGGTGTATTGTGACTGGTTGACTGGTTGCATTGTGACTGGTTGTATTGTGACTGGTTGACTAGTTGCATTGTGACTGGTTGTATTGTGACTGGTTGACTGGTTGTATTGTGACTGGTTGACTGGTTGTATTGTGACTGGTTGACTGGTTGTATTGTGACTGGTTGACTGGTTGTATTGTGACTGGTTGACTGGTTGTATTGTGACTGGTTGACTGGTTGTATTGTGACTGGTTGACTGGTTGTATTGTGACTGGTTGCATTGTGACTGTTTGTATTGTGACTGGTTGACTGGTTGTATTGTGACTGGTTGTATTGTGACTGGTTGTATTGTGACTGGTTGACTGGTTGTATTGTGACTGGTTGTATTGTGACTGGTTGTTTTGTGACTGGTTGACTGGTTGTATTGTGACTGGTTGTATTGTGACTGGTTGACTGGTTGTATTGTGACTGGTTGTATTGTGACTGGTTGTATTGTGACTGGTTGACTGGTTGTATTGTGACTGGTTGACTGGTTGTATTGTGACTGGTTGTATTGTGACTGGTTGTATTGTGACTGGTTGTATTGTGACTGGTTGACTGGTTGTATTGTGACTGGTTGACTGGTTGTATTGTGACTGGTTGACTGGTTGTATTGTGACTGGTTGCATTGTGACTGGTTGTATTGTGACTGGTTGACTGTTGCATTGTGACTGGTTGTATTGTGACTGGTTGTATTGTGACTGGTTGACTGGTTGTATTGTGACTGGTTGTATTGTGACTGGTTGTTTTGTGACTGGTTGACTGGTTGTATTTGACTGGTTGCATTGTGACTGGTTGTATTGTGACTGGTTGACTGGTTGCATTGTGACTGGTTGTATTGTGACTGGTTGACTGGTTGTATTGTGACTGGTTGACTGGTTGTATTGTGACTGGTTGTATTGTGACTGGTTGACTGGTTGCATTGATACTGGTTTACTGGTTGTATTGTGACTGGTTGTATTGTGATTGGTTGACTGGTTGTATTATTACTGGTTGTATTGTGATTGGTTGACTGGTTGTATTATGACTGGTTGTATTGTGACTGGTTGTATTGTGACTGGTTGACTGGTTGCATTGTGACTGGTTGCATTGTGACTGGTTGTATTGTGACTGGTTGACTGGTTGTATTGTGACTGGTTGACTGGTTGTATTGTGACTGGTTGACTGGTTGTATTGTGACTGGTTGACTGGTTGTGGTTGTGACTGGTTGACTGGTTGTATTGTGACTGGTTGACTGGTTGTATTGTGACTGGTTGCATTGTGACTGGTTGTATTGTGACTGGTTGACTGGTTGTATTGTGACTGGTTGACTGGTTGTATTGTGACTGGTTGTATTGTGACTGGTTGACTGGTTGCATTGTGACTGGTTTACTGGTTGTATTGTGACTGGTTGTATTGTGATTGGTTGACTGGTTGTATTATGACTGGTTGTATTGTGACTGGTTGTATTGTGACTGGTTGACTGGTTGCATTGTGACTGGTTGTATTGTGACTGGTTGACTGGTTGTATTGTGACTGGTTGACTGGTTGTATTGTGACTGGTTTACTGGTTGTATTGTGACTGGTTGACTGGTTGTATTGTGACTGGTTGTATTGTGACTGGTTGTATTTTGACTGGTTGCATTGTGACTGGTTGTATTGTGACTGGTTGACTGGTTGGTATTGTGACTGGTTGTATTGTGACTGGTTGTATTGTGACTGGTTGTATTGTGACTGGTTGTATTGTGACTGGTTGTATTGTGACTGGTTGACTGGTTGTGACTGGTTGTATTGTGACTGGTTGTATTTTGACTGGTTGTATTGTAACTGGTAGATTTGTGACTGGTTGTATTGTGACTGGTTGACTAGTTGCATTGTGACTGGTTGCAATTGTGACTGGTTGACTGGTTGCATTGTGACTGGTTGACTGTTGACTGTTTGCATTGTGACTGGTTGTATTGTGACTTGTTGCATTGTGACTGGTTGACTGGTTGTATTGTGACTGGTTGTTTTGTGACTGATTGACTGGTTGTTTTGTGACTGGTTGTATTGTGACTGGTTGTTTTGTGACTGGTTGTATTGTGACTGGTTGTATTGTGACTGGTTGACTGGTTGTATTGTGACTGGTTGTATTGTGACTGGTTGACTGGTTGTATTGTGACTGGTTGTATTGTGACTGGTTGATATTGTGACTGGTTGTGACTGGTTGCATTGTGACTGGTTGTATTGTGACTGGTTGTATTGTGACTGGTTGACTGGTTGTATTGTGACTGGTTGTATTGTGACTGGTTGACTGGTTGTATTATGACAGGTTGTATTGTGACTGGTTGTATTGTGACTGGTTGACTGGTTGCATTGTGACTGGTTGTATTGTGACTGGTTGACTGGTTGTATTGTGACTGGTTGTATTGTGACTGGTTGTATTGTGACTGGCTGTATTGTGACTGGTTGTATTGTGACTGGTTGACTGGGTGTATTGTGACTGGTTGACTGGTTGCATTGTGACTGGTTGTATTGTGACTGGTTGACTGGTTGTATTGTGACTGGTTGTACTGGACTGGTTGTGACTGGTTGTATTGTGACTGGTTGACTGGTTGTATTGTGACTGGTTGACTGGTTGTATTGTGACTGGTTGTATTGTGACTGGTTGCATTGTGACTGGTTGTGACTGGTTGACTAGTTGCATTGTGACTGGTTGTATTGTGACTGGTTGACTGGTTGTATTGTGACTGGTTGTATTGTGACTGGTTGACTGGTTGTATTGTGACTGGTTGTATTGTGACTGGTTGTTTTGTGACTGGTTGACTGGTTGTATTTTGACTGGTTGCATTGTGACTGGTTGTATTGTGACTGATTGTTTTGTGACTGGTTGACTGTTTGTATTGTGACTGATTGTATTGTGACTGGTTGTATTGTGACTGGTTGACTGGTTGCATTGTGACTGGTTGTATTGTGACTGGTTGACTGGTTGTATTGTGACTGGTTGTATTGTGACTGGTTGACTGGTTGCATTGTGACTGGTTTACTGGTTGTATTGTGACTGGTTGTATTGTGATTGGTTGACTGGTTGTATTATGACTGGTTGTATTGTGACTGGTTGTATTGTGACTGGTTGACTGGTTGCATTGTGACTGGTTGTATTGTGACTGGTTGACTGGTTGTATTGTGACTGGTTGACTGGTTGTATTGTGACTGGTTGACTGGTTGTATTGTGACTGGTTGACTGGTTGTATTGTGACTGGTTGACTGGTTGTATTGTGACTGGTTGACTGGTTGTATTGTGACTGGTTGACTGGTTGTATTGTGACTGGTTGCATTGTGACTGGTTGTATTGTGACTGGTTGACTAGTTGCATTGTGACTGGTTGTATTGTGACTGGTTGACTGGTTGTATTGTGACTGGTTGACTGGTTGTATGACTGGTTGACTGGTTGTGATTGTGACTGGTTGACTGGTTGTATTGTGACTGGTTGTATTTACTGGTTGTATTGTGACTGGTTGCATTGTGACTGGTTGTATTGTGACTGGTTGACTAGTTGCATTGTGACTGGTTGTATTGTGACTGGTTGACTGGTTGTATTGTGACTGGTTGTATTGTGACTGGTTGACTGGTTGTATTGTGACTGGTTGTATTGTGACTGGTTGACTGGTTGTATTGTGACTGGTTGACTGGTTGTATTGTGACTGGTTGACTGGTTGTATTGTGACTGGTTGACATTGTGACTGGTTGTATTGTGACTGGTTGACTGGTTGCATTGTGACTGGTTGTATTGTGACTGGTTGATTGTGACTGGTTGACTGGTTGTTGTGACTGGTTGTATTGTGACTGGTTGACTGGTTGTATTGTGACTGGTTGTATTGTGACTGGTTGTTTTGTGACTGGTTGACTGGTTGTATTGTGACTGGTTGCATTGTGACTGGTTGTATTGTGACTGATTGTTTTGTGACTGGTTGACTGTTTGTATTGTGACTGATTGTATTGTGACTGGTTGTATTGTGACTGGTTGACTGGTTGCATTGTGACTGGTTGTATTGTGACTGGTTGACTGGTTGTATTGTGACTGGTTGTATTGTGACTGGTTGACTGGTTGCATTGTGACTGGTTTACTGGTTGTATTGTGACTGGTTGTATTGTGATTGGTTGACTGGTTGTATTGTGACTGGTTGTATTGTGACTGGTTGTATTGTGACTGGTTGACTGGTTGCATTGTGACTGGTTGTATTGTGACTGGTTGACTGGTTGTATTGTGACTGGTTGACTGGTTGTATTGTGACTGGTTGACTGGTTGTATTGTGACTGGTTGACTGGTTGTATTGTGACTGGTTGACTGGTTGTATTGTGACTGGTTGACTGGTTGTATGGTGGTGACTGGTTGTTGTGACTGGTTTACCTGTTGTATTGTGACTGGTTGCATTGTGACTGGTTGTATTGTGACTGGTTGACTGGTTGTATTGTGACTGGTTGTATTGTGACTGGTTGACTGGTTGTATTGTGACTGGTTGTATTGTGACTGGTTGTTTTTTGACTGGTTGACTGGTTGTATTTTGACTGGTTGCATTGTGACTGGTTGTATTGTGACTGGTTGCATTGTGACTGATTGTTTTGTGACTGGTTGACTGTTTGTATTGTGACTGATTGTATTTTGACTGGTTGACTGGTTGCATTGTGACTGGTTGTATTGTGACTGGTTGACTGGTTGTATTGTGACTGGTTGACTGGTTGTATTGTGACTGGTTGTATTGTGACTGGTTGCATTGTGACTGGTTTACTGGTTGTATTGTGACTGGTTGTATTGTGATTGGTTGACTGGTTGTATTATGACTGGTTGTATTGTGACTGGTTGACTGGTTGCATTGTGACTGGTTGTATTGTGACTGGTTGACTGGTTGCATTGTGACTGGTTGTATTGTGACTGGCTGTATTGTGACTGGCTGTATTGTGACTGGTTGTATTGTGACTGGTTGACTGGTTGTATTGTGACTGGTTGACTGGTTGCATTGTGACTGGTTGTATTGTGACTGGTTGACTGGTTGTATTGTGACTGGTTGTATTGTGACTGGTTGACTGGTTGTATTGTGACTGGTTGACTGGTTGTATTGTGACTGGTTGACTGGTTGTATTGTGACTGGTTGACTGGTTGTATTGTGACTGGTTGCATTGTGACTGGTTGTATTGTGACTGGTTGACTGTTGCATTGTGACTGGTTGTTTGTGACTGGTTGTATTGTGACTGGTTGACTGGTTGTGATTGTGACTGGTTGTATTGTGACTGGTTGACTGGTTGTATTGTGACTGGTTGTTTTGTGACTGGTTGACCTGTTGTATTTTGACTGGTTGCATTGTGACTGGTTGTATTGTGACTGATTGTTTTGTGACTGGTTGACTGTTTGTATTGTGACTGATTGTATTGTGACTGGTTGTATTGTGACTGGTTGACTGGTTGTATTGTGACTGGTTGTATTGTGACTGGTTGACTGGTTGCATTGTGACTGGTTTACTGGTTGTATTGTGACTGGTTGTATTGTGATTGGTTGACTGGTTGTATTATGACTGGTTGTATTGTGACTGGTTGTATTGTGACTGGTTGACTGGTTGCATTGTGACTGGTTGTATTGTGACTGGTTGACTGGTTGTATTGTGACTGGTTGACTGGTTGTATTGTGACTGGTTGACTGGTTGTATTGTGACTGGTTGACTGGTTGTATTGTGACTGGTTGACTGGTTGTATTGTGACTGGTTGACTGGTTGTATTGTGACTGGTTGTATTGTGACTGGTTGACTGGTTGTATTGTGACTGGTTGACCTGTTGTATTGTGACTGGTTGCATTGTGACTGGTTGTATTGTGACTGGTTGACTAGTTGCATTGTGACTGGTTGTATTGTGACTGGTTGACTGGTTGTATTGTGACTGGTTGAATTGTGACTGGTTGACTGGTTGTATTGTGACTGGTTGTATTGTGACTGGTTGTTTTGTGACTGGTTGACTGGTTGTATTTTGACTGGTTGCATTGTTGACTGGTTGGATTGTGACTGGTTGCATTGTGACTGACTGTTTTGTGACTGGTTGACTGTTTGTATTGCGACTGATTGTATTGTGACTGGTTGACTGGTTGCATTGTGACTGGTTGTATTGTGACTGGTTGACTGGTTGTATTGTGACTGGTTGAATTGTGACTGGTTGTATTGTGACTGGTTGCATTGTGACTGGTTTACTGGTTGTATTGTGACTGGTTGTATTGTGATTGGTTGACTGGTTGTATTGTGACTGGTTGTATTGTGACTGGTTGTATTGTGACTGGTTGACTGGTTGCATTGTGACTGGTTGTATTGTGACTGGTTGACTGGTTGTATTGTGACTGGTTGACTGGTTGCATTGTGACTGGTTGTATTGTGACTGGTTGACTGGTTGACTGGTTGTATTGTGACTGGTTGACTATTGTGGTTGTATTGTGACTGACTGGTTGTATTGTGACTGGTTGACTGGTTGTATTGTGACTGGTTGACTGGTTGTATTGTGACTGGTTGCATTGTGACTGGTTGTATTGTGACTGGTTGACTAGTTGCATTGTGACTGGTTGTATTGTGACTGGTTGACTGGTTGTATTGTGACTGGTTGTATTGTGACTGGTTGACTGGTTGTATTGTGACTGGTTGACTGGTTGTATTGTGACTGACTGGTTGACTGGTTGTATTTTGACTGGTTGCATTGTGACTGGTTGTATTGTGACTGATTGTTTTGTGACTGGTTGACTGTTTGTATTGTGACTGATTGTATTGTGACTGGTTGTATTGTGACTGGTTGACTGGTTGCATTGTGACTGGTTGTATTGTGACTGGTTGACTGGTTGTATTGTGACTGGTTGTATTGTGACTGGTTGACTGGTTGCATTGTGACTGGTTTACTGGTTGTATTGTGACTGGTTGTATTGTGATTGGTTGACTGGTTGTATTATGACTGGTTGTATTGTGACTGGTTGTATTGTGACTGGTTGACTGGTTGCATTGTGACTGGTTGTATTGTGACTGGTTGACTGGTTGTATTGTGACTGGTTGACTGGTTGTATTGTGACTGGTTGACTGGTTGTATTGTGACTGGTTGACTGGTTGTATTGTGACTGGTTGACTGGTTGTATTGTGACTGGTTGACTGGTTGTATTGTGACTGGTTGTATTGTGACTGGTTGACTGGTTGTATTGTGACTGGTTGACCTGTTGTATTGTGACTGGTTGCATTGTGACTGGTTGTATTGTGACTGGTTGACTAGTTGCATTGTGACTGGTTGTATTGTGACTGGTTGACTGGTTGTATTGTGACTGGTTGTATTGTGACTGGTTGACTGGTTGTATTGTGACTGGTTGTATTGTGACTGGTTGTTTTGTGACTGGTTGACTGGTTGTATTTTGACTGGTTGCATTGTGACTGGTTGGATTGTGACTGGTTGCATTGTGACTGACTGTTTTGTGACTGGTTGACTGTTTGTATTGCGACTGATTGTATTGTGACTGGTTGACTGGTTGCATTGTGACTGGTTGTATTGTGACTGGTTGACTGGTTGTATTGTGACTGGTTGAATTGTGACTGGTTGTATTGTGACTGGTTGCATTGTGACTGGTTTACTGGTTGTATTGTGACTGGTTGTATTGTGATTGGTTGACTGGTTGTATTATGACTGGTTGTATTGTGACTGGTTGATTGTGACTGGTTGACTGGTTGCATTGTGACTGGTTGTATTGTGACTGGTTGACTGGTTGTATTGTGACTGGTTGACTGGTTGGTTGTATTGTGACTGGTTGACTGGTTGTATTGTGACTGGTTGTATTGTGACTGGTTGTATTGTGACTGGTTGCATTGTGACTGGTTGTATTGTGACTGGTTGACTGGTTGTATTGTGACTGGTTGTATTGTGACTGGTTGTATTTTGACTGGTTGTATTGTAACTGGTTGACTGGTTGTATTATGACTGGTTGTATTGTGACTGGTTGTATTGTGACTGGTTGACTGGTTGTATTGTGACTGGTTGACTGGTTGCATTGTGACTGGTTGACTGGTTGTATTGTGACTGGTTGTATTGTGACTGGTTGTATTGTGACTGGTTGCATTGTGACTGGTAGTTTTGTGACTGGTTGACTGGTTGTATTGTGACTGGTTGCATTGTGACTGGTTGACTGGTTGCATTGTGACTGGTTGACTGGTTGCATTGTGACTGGTTGTATTGTGACTGGTTGCATTGTGACTGGTTGACTGGTTGTATTGTGACTGGTTGTTTTGTGACTGATTGACTGGTTGTATTGTGACTGGTTGTTTTGTGACTGGTTGTTTTGTGACTGGTTGTATTGTGACTGGTTGTATTGTGACTGGTTGACTGGTTGTATTGTCACTGGTTGTATTGTGACTGGTTTGCTGGTTGTGATGGTGTGACTGGTTGTATTGTGACTGGTTGACTGGTTGTATTGTGACTGGATGTATTGTGACTGGTTGACTGGTTGTATTGTGACTGGTTGTATTGTGACTGGTTGTATTGTGACTGGTTGACTAGTTGTATATTGTGACTGGTTGTATTGTGACTGGTTGACTGGTTGTATTATGACAGGTTGTATTGTGACAGGTTGTATTGTGACTGGTTGACTAGTTGCATTGTGACTGGTTGTATTGTGACTGGTTGACTGGTTGTATTGTGACTGGTTGTATTGTGACTGGTTGCATTGTGACTGGTTGTATTGTGACTGGCTGTATTGTGACTGGTTGTATTGTGACTGGTTGACTGGTTGCATTGTGACTGGTTGTATTGTGAATGGTTGACTGGTTGTATTGTGACTGGTTGTATTGTGACTGGTTGACTGGTTGTATTGTGACTGGTTGACTGGTTGTATTGTGACTGGTTGACTGGTTGTATTGTGACTGGTTGACTGGTTGTATTGTGACTGGTTGACTGGTTGTATTGTGACTGGTTGCATTGTGACTGGTTGTATTGTGACTGGTTGACTAGTTGCATTGTGACTGGTTGTATTGTGACTGGTTGACTGGTTGTATTGTGACTGGTTGTATTGTGACAGGTTGACTGGTTGTATTGTGACTGGTTGTATTGTGACTGGTTGTTTTGTGACTGGTTGACTGGTTGTATTTTGACTGGTTGCATTGTGACTGGTTGTATTGTGACTGCTTGTTTTGTGACTGGTTGACTGTTTGTATTGTGACTGATTGTATTGTGACTGGTTGTATTGTGACTGGTTGACTGGTTGCATTGTGACTGGTTGTATTGTGACTGGTTGACTGGTTGTATTGTGACTGGTTGACTGGTTGTATTGTGACTGGTTGTATTGTGACTGGTTGACTGGTTGCATTGATACTGGTTTACTGGTTGTATTGTGACTGGTTGTATTGTGATTGGTTGACTGGTTGTATTATGACTGGTTGTATTGTGACTGGTTGTATTGTGACTGGTTGACTGGTTGCATTGTGACTGGTTGTATTGTGACTGGTTGACTGGTTGTATTGTGACTGGTTGACTGGTTGTATTGTGACTGGTTGACTGGTTGTGTGACTGGTTGTGGTTGTATTGTGACTGGTTGACTGGTTGTATTGTGACTGGTTGACTGGTTGTATTGTGACTGGTTGTATTGTGACTGGTTGTATTGTGACTGGTTGACTAGTTGCATTGTGACTGGTTGTATTGTGACTGGTTGACTAGTTGCATTGTGACTGGTTGTATTGTGACTGGTTGACTGGTTGTATTGTGACTGGTTGTATTGTGACTGGTTGACTGGTTGTATTGTGACTGGTTGTATTGTGACTGGTTGTTTTGTGACTGGTTGACTGGTTGTATTTTGACTGGTTGCATTGTGACTGGTTGTATTGTGACTGGTTGCATTGTGACTGATTGTTTTGTGACTGGTTGACTGTTTGTATTGTGACTGATTGTATTGTGACTGGTTGTATTGTGACTGGTTGACTGGTTGCATTGTGACTGGTTGTGTGACTGTGACTGATTGACTGGTTGTATTGTGACTGGTTGACTGGTTGTATTGTGACTGGTTGTATTGTGACTGGTTGACTGGTTGCATTGTGACTGGTTTACTGGTTGTATTGTGACTGGTTGTATTGTGATTGGTTGACTGGTTGTATTATGACTGGTTGTATTGTGACTGGTTGTATTGTGACTGGTTGACTGGTTGCATTGTGACTGGTTGTATTGTGACTGGTTGTATTGTGACTAGTTGACTGGTTGTATTGTGACTGGTTGACTGGTTGTATTGTGACTGGTTGTATTGTGACTGGTTGACTGGTTGTATTGTGACTGGTTGTATTGTGACTGGTTGACTGGTTGTATTGTGACTGGTTGACTGGTTGTATTGTGACTGGTTGTATTGTGACTGGTTGTATTTTGACTGGTTGCATTGTGACTGGTTGTATTGTGACTGGTTGACTGGTTGTATTGTGACTGGTTGTATTGTGACTGGTTGTATTGTGACTGGTTGACTGGGTGTATTGTGACTGGTTGACTGGTTGCATTGTGACAGGTTGTATTGTGACTGGTTGAATTGTGACTGGTTGACTCGTTGATTTGTGACTGGTTGCATTGTGACTGGTTGTATTGTGACTGGTTGACTAGTTGCATTGTGACTGGTTGTATTGTGACTGGTTGACTGGTTGTATTGTGACTGGTTGACTGGTTGTATTGTGACTGGTTGTATTGTGACTGGTTGACTGGTTGTATTTTGACTGGTTGTATTTTGACTGGTTGTATTGTGACTGGTTGTATTGTGACTGGTTGTATTGTGACTGGTTGTATTGTGACTGGTTGTATTGTGACTGGTTGCATTGTAACTGGTTGTATTGTGACTGATTGTATTGTAACTGGTTGTATTGTGACTGGTTGTATTGTGACTGGTTCACTGGTTGCATTGTGACTGGTTGTATTGTGACTGGTTGTATTGTGACTGGTTGTATTTTGACTGGTTGTATTGTGACTGGTTGTATTGTGACTGGTTGACTGGTTGTATTTTGACTGGTTGTATTGTGACTGGTTGACTGGTTGTATTGTGACTGGGTGTATTGTGACTGGTTGCATGACTGGTTGCTGGTTGTATTGTGACTGGTTGTATTGTGACTGGTTGTATTGTGACTGGTTGTATTGTGACTGGTTGTATTGTGACTGGTTGTATTGTGACTGGTTGTATTGTGACTGGTTGTATTGTGACTGTTTATATTGTGACTGGTTATATTGTGACTGGTAGTATTATGACTGGTAGTATTGTGACTGATTGTTTTGTGACTGGTTGACTGGTTGTATTGTGACTGATTGTATTGTGACTGGTTGTATTGTGACTGGTTGACTGGTTGCATTGTGACTGGTAGTATTGTGACTGGTTGACTGGTTGTATTGTGACTGGTTAACTGGTTATATTGAGACTGGTTGTATTGTGACTGGTTGACTGGTTGTAATTGTGACTGGTTGTATTGTGACTGGTTGCATTGTGACTGGTTTACTGGTTGTATTGTGACTGGTTGTATTGTGACTGGTTGACTGGTTGTATTGTGACTGGTTGTATTGTGACTGGTTGTATTGTGACTGGTTGGACCGTCATTGTGACTGGTTTCATTGTGACTGGTTGTATTGTGACTGGTTGTATTGTGACTGGTTGTATTGTGACTGGTTGTATTGTGACTGGTTGCATTGTGACTGGTTGTATTGTGACTGGTTGTATTGTGACTGGTTGTATTGTGACTGGTTGCATTGTGACTGGTTGCATTGTGACTGGTTTCAGTGTGACTGGTTGTATTGTGACTGGTTGTATTGTGACTGGTTGTATTGTGACTGGTTGTATTGTGACTGGTTGCACCCATGCTGTTCAGTGAACAAAGTACATTGTGTAAGTAACACTCAGTTCATTGTAATAACAGTGTAACAGTCTGTCAGTGAACAGCTGAGCTCTATCCTGACAGTATCAGTCAGTGGCTATGGCCTTCACACTGACCAAAGACTGGACCCTGCGGAGTGGCTTTCATTCTGGTCCTCCGTGCCTTTAGAACAGCTTGACTTGTGTGACCTCGTCAATGAATAACCTTTATAGAGGCCTACTGGGAATAGGTCACAGCTCATATGAAACTATGGGTTGCTAGAAAGGTCTAGAGAGGACAGAGGGCCTACTAGAATAGGATCAAATTCTATTCTATTATGCTATATTTATTGTCTGTTCTATTTCATTCCATTCCAACAGATTCTACCTTATTTTATTCTATTCCACTTAAATACATCCCCTGGTATCCTCTCTCTTCCTCTGTGTGAAGTGCTGTTGTTGCTTTCATGTCTTTCGAAGAGAACGGCTGCTCTCTTGTATAATAAGGTATTATATCTGTATAGTCAGAGATGTGAGCTGGTGTTTTCAAAGGCCATGAGCCTGTCAGAGGAGGGACAACAAACACTCTGCAGTACAGAGTGGAGCGGTGCTGCTTTGTGTTGAGGTCCCTGTGAAGGCCTGTGGGTCCTGGCCAACCTCTCCTGTGTAACAGGGTGGAAAGAGGATGACAGATGTGTCATTGTTGAGAATGTTAATTTGTCTTCACTCTGTCAAGGTGTTTGTGTTTGTAAATCACATCTCTCTCTCTCTCTCTCTCTCTCTCTCTCTTTCTCTCTCTCATTGTGGTCTAAATGAGTGTCTCTTCATCATCCCACTCTGCTCCTCCTTGACATTGTTAAGGGCTGACCCTCCACTCTGACTCTCCACCCCTGGGGTCTGACTGGCAGTGTTACACCCCCACCATGTGTCACCATTCACATCCGACTGTCTACCAGTCTGGGCTGGAGCCTCTCTCTAGGTCTGTCTGACTTTATCCACAGGACTAATTTTGCCTGTTGCCTCTCAATCTGTCTCTCTCTTCCTCACTCTCTTTCTGTCTCTCTTTTCCTCACTCTCTTTCTGTCGCTCTTCCTCACTCTCTTTCTGTCTTTCTTCCTCACTCTCTTCCTCACTCTCTTTCTGTCTTCCTTCCTCACTCTTCCTCACTCTCTTTCTGTCTTTCTTCCTCACTCTCTTCCTCACTCTCTTTCTGTCTTTCTTCCTCACTCTCTTCCTCACTCTCTTTTTGTCTTTCTTCCTCACTCTCTTTCTGTCTTTCTTCCTCACTCTCTTCCTCACTCGCTTTCTGTCTTTCTTCCTCACTCTTCCTCACTCTCTTTCTGTCTTTCTTCCTCACTCTCTTTTTGTCTTTCTTCCTCACTCTCTTCCTCACTCTCTTTCTGTCTTTCTTCCTCACTCTCTTCCTCACTCTCTTTCTGTCTTTCTTCCTCACTCTCTTTTTGTCTTTCTTCCTCACTCTCTTCCTCACTCTCTTTCTGTCTTTCTTCCTCACTCTTCCTCACTCTCTTTCTGTCTTTCTTCCTCACTCTCTTTCTGTCTTTCTTCCTCACTCTCTTTCTGTCTTTCTTCCTCACTCTTCCTCACTCTCTTTCTGTCTTTCTTCCTCACTCTCTTCCTCACTCTCTTTCTGTCTTTCTTCCTCACTCTCTTCCTCACTCTCTTTTTGTCTTTCTTCCTCACTCTCTTTCTGTCTTTCTTCCTCACTCTCTTCCTCACTCTCTTTCTGTCTTTCTTCCTCACTCTCTTCCTCACTCTCTTTCTGTCTTTCTTCCTCACTCTCTTTCTGTCTTTCTTCCTCACTCTCTTTCTGTCTTTCTTCCTCACTCTCTTTCTGTCTTTCTTCCTCACTCTTCCTCACTCTCTTTCTGTCTTTCTTCCTCACTCTTCCTCACTCTCTTTCTGTCTTTCTTCCTCACTCTTTTCTGTCTTTCTTCCTCACTCTCTTTCTGTCTTTCTTCCTCACTCTTCCTCACTCTCTTTCTGTCTTTCTTCCTCACTCTTCCTCACTCTCTTTCTGTCTTTCTTCCTCACTCTTCCTCACTCTCTTTCTGTCTTTCTTCCTCACTCTTCCTCACTCTCTTTCTGTCTTTCTTCCTCACTCTCTTTCTGTCTTTCTTCCTCACTCTCTTTCTGTCTTTCTTCCTCACTCTTCCTCACTCTCTTTCTGTCTTTCTTCCTCACTCTTCCTCACTCTCTTTCTGTCTTTCTTCCTCACTCTTCCTCACTCTCTTTCTGTCTTTCTTCCTCACTCTCTTTTTGTCTTTCTTCCTCACTCTCTTTTTGTCTTTCTTCCTCACTCTCTTTCTGTCTTTCTTCCTCACTCTTCCTCACTCTTTCTGTCTTTCTTCCTCACTCTTCCTCACTCTCTTTCTGTCTTTCTTCCTCACTCTTCCTCACTCTCTTTCTGTCTTTCTTCCTCACTCTCTTCCTCACTCTCTTTCTGTCTTTCTTCCTCACTCTCTTCCTCACTCTCTTTCTGTCTTTCTTCCTCACTCTCTTTCTGTCTTTCTTCCTCACTCTCTTCCTCACTCTCTTTCTGTCTTTCTTCCTCACTCTCTTTCTGTCTTTCTTCCTCACTCTCTTCCTCACTCTCTTTCTGTCTTTCTTCCTCACTCTCTTTCTGTCTTTCTTCCTCACTCTCTTCCTCACTCTCTTTCTGTCTTTCTTCCTCACTCTCTTCCTCACTCTCTTTCTGTCTTTCTTCCTCACTCTCTTTCTGTCTTTCTTCCTCACTCTCTTCCTCACTCTTTCTGTCTTTCTTCCTCACTCTCTTCCTCACTCTTTCTGTCTTTCTTCCTCACTCTCTTTCTGTCTTTCTTCCTCACTCTCTTTCTGTCTTTCTTCCTCACTCTCTTTCTGTCTTTCTTCCTCACTCTCTCCCGATCCTGCTTTTTTTCCTCTCCGTCTTTCAATTCATCACTTCATCTCTCTTTATCTTTCTGGCTCCCCCTGTCTTGCTTTCCTTCTCTATCTCTATCTCCCTCCATCACTGCCTCCATACTTCCCTCCCTCTCTCTGTCTCTCTCTTCAGAAACAGGCGTGAAGCTTTAATAGCTCTGCCACCACGCTGGGGACCTAATCCTGTTACCTAGCACACACCCAGACACCCAGAGCCCCTTTCTACACTACACCACCAAGCTCATTCTACATACACCCCCTGTTCACCATCTAGCGCCAGGCATCACCAGGCTCATCTTTTGTCTGCCTAATCCTCGTATCCCTTCACACCCCTCTGGAATACTTATTTCCTATAGGAGGACTTCTTTTGTCTCTTTGTGATTTATTTCTTGATACGGTGGTGTCGTCGGGGTACATGGTTTCGTACCGAATGAAATGTGCCCATTTGACGCTCTTATCGTGTCTTTGCACACCCTGTTACTCTCTGCCTTTAGGATCGGCTGTCTGTTGTTGTGCTCACCCTGTCACTCTCTGCCTTTAGGATCGGCTGTCTGTTGTTGTGTTCACCCTGTCACTCTCTGCCTTTAGGATCGGCTGTCTGTTGTTGTGTTCACCCTGTCACTCTCTGCCCTTAGGATCGGCTGTCTGTTGTTGTGTTCACCCTGTCACTCTCTGCCTTTAGGATCGGCTGTCTGTTGTTGTGTTCACCCTGTCACTCTCTGCCCTTAGGATCGGCTGTCTGTTGTTGTGTTCACCCTGTCACTCTCTGCCCTTAGGATCGGCTGTCTGTTGTTGTGTTCACCCTGTCACTCTCTGCCCTTAGGATCGGCTGTCTGTTGTTGTGTTCACACCCTGTCACTCTCTGCCCTTAGGATCGGCTGTCTGTTGTTGTGTTCACCCTGTCACTCTCTGCCCTTAGGATCGGCTGTCTGTTGCTGTGTTCACCCTGTCACCCTCTGCCCTTAGGATCGGCTGTCTGTTGTTGTGTTCACCCTGTCACTCTCTGCCTTTAGGATCGGCTGTCTGTTGTTGTGTTCACCCTGTCACTCTCTGCCTTTAGGATCGGCTGTCTGTTGTTGTGTTCACCCTGTCACTCTCTGCCTTTAGGATCGGCTGTCTGTTGTTGTGTTCACCCTGTCACTCTCTGCCTTTAGGATCGGCTGTCTGTTGTTGTGTTCACCCTGTCACTCTCTGCCTTTAGGATCGGCTGTCTGTTGTTGTGTTCACCCTGTCACTCTCTGCCTTTAGGATCGGCTGTCTGTTGTTGTGTTCTGGTTTGATGCCAACAATAAAAGTGACCGACTGATTAACTCTGTCTAACTAATTGGTCACGGTGGCGTACGCTAAAACAAGGGGCTCTTTTGTGGGATTGGCAGATTGGACTTGTTCACAACAGGAATTAGGCAGAGTAACAATAGAATAAGCAGGCCACGCTCTGCCATGCTGTGCCCATGTATTGCTTCAGCAATATGATTTCTTAAATCTGTGTGTATGTAATTGTGATTCACTACACCATCTATACTTGTGGCAGTAGATTTGGAAATTGTCCTCCTACACAATATAATGACGGTCCCTTTGATGGTTCTGATAAAATGGCAACTCCTTCCATCGAGGCCTATTATTGTTCTCTGTCTCCAAGATCCATCGTTGTTGTAGGCATTGTGTTATTCACAGAGACGCAGTGTGAGCATAAAGGTTAGACGAGTCCCTATGGATTCATGGGGAACATGATTTCTCACTCAAGGAGACAGTCTGTGGTCAGACAGAGCCCAGGGGAGTACAGAGTCATTTGACCAAAGTGTGGTGTTAATTTTACCACTCTGTTTTTAGATTTTGTCTAGGCTAATTCAGTTTGACTAAAATATCATTAAGTCTTAGTCACATTTTTGTCATTTAAATAATGTCTAATTATTGTTAAAATGCCGAAAACGGTTTAGTCAACTAAATGCCCTTTCTTTTTTGTCATAGTTTAGTCACATCACATTGTATTGCCTCATTAACCTATAGTAAACATACACCACTGACCCAGTGCACAAACATACATAGCCCTGTCCTACCAACATATTTGTCTGCATAACATTTTGTTCTCTTCCCAACAGCAGAAATATG
Organism: Oncorhynchus tshawytscha; assembly: GCF_018296145.1. NCBI lineage: Eukaryota > Metazoa > Chordata > Actinopteri > Salmoniformes > Salmonidae > Oncorhynchus > Oncorhynchus tshawytscha. The sequence goes on from NC_056443.1 coordinate 29,852,389, forward strand.
AGGAACATACAGTGCCTCCAGAAAGTATTCACACCCCTTGACTTTCTCCATGCTTTGTTGTGTTAAAGGCCTACTGACACCCATAATCATAGTGGAATTATGTTTTTAGAAATGTTTACATATTAATAAAAAAGCTGAAATGGTTTGAAGTATCCAGCCCATTTGTTGTGGAAAGCATACGTATGTTCTGTACCAATACCTCGCGAAGAAGGGCACTTATTGAGCATGGTGAAGTTATTATTTACACTTTGGACGGTGTATCAATACACCCAGTCACTACAAAGATACAGGTGTCCTTCCTAACTCAGTTGCCGGAGAGGAAGGAAACCGGCCAATGGTGACTTTAAAACAGTTACAGAGTTTAATGGCTGTGATAGGAGAAAACTGGATGGATCAACAACATTGTAGTTACTCCACAATACTAACCTATTTAAAAAATGTTTTTATCATTTATTTAACTAGGCAAGTCAGTTAAGATTAAGAAGAAATTCTTATTTACAATGAAGGCCTAGGAACAGTGGGTTAACTGGTCTAGGAACAGTGGGTTAACTGGTCTAGGAACAGTGGGTTAACTGGTCTAGGAACAGTGGGTTAACTGGTCTAGGAACAGTGGGTTAACTGGTCTAGGAACAGTGGGTTAACTGGTCTAGGAACAGTGGGTTAACTGGTCTAGGAACAGTGGGTTAACTGGTCTAGGAACAGTGGGTTAACTGGTCTAGGAACAGTGGGTTAACTGGTCTAGGAACAGTGGGTTAACTGGTCTAGGAACAGTGGGTTAACTGGTCTAGGAACAGTGGGTTAACTGCCTTGTTCAGGGGCAGAATGACAGATTCCTATAAGACAGAGTGAAAAGAAGGAAGCCTGTACAGAACATGCATCATGTTTGCAATAAGTCACTAAAGTAAAACTGCAAACAATTTGGCAAATTAAATAAACTTTATGTCCTGAATACAAAGTGTTATGTTTGGGGCAAATCCAACACATCACAGAGTACCACTCTTCATATTTTCAAGCAAGATGGTGGCTGCATCATGTTATGGGTATGCTTGTTATTGGCAAGGACTAGGGAGCTAAGCACAGGAAAATCCTAGAGGAAAACTTGGTTCAGTCTGCTTTCCAACAGACATTGGGAGATGAATTTACCAGAAGAAGGACAATAAAACACTACGCCAAATATAGACTGGAGTTGTTTACCAAGACGACATTGAATGTTCCTGAGTGGCTTAGTCATATTTTTGACTTAAATCGGCTTGAAACTCTATGGCAAGACTTGAAAATGGCTGTCTACAATGATCAACAACCAACTTGACAGAGCTTGAAGAATTTTTAAAAGAATAATGTGCAAATATTGTACAATCCAGGCATTTCATGTATTAACATTGCATAGAGACTATTCTAGAATACTGCTTACAAACAGAATATTGAATGAAAACAAATCTACGAGCGTCATAGCATATTGTTCTCAGTGCTCGTACACAACCTTGGCTGTTTGTATAGGCCAACACTTCTGTTCTATAGAATGTGTCATGCGTTCCACCTGGCCACTACATTCAGCGGAGTCACATAACCTATCATCTGCACAAAGAGAGTGGAAGCCTATTCTGTTCACATAATTGAAATAGTTTTGGGACGATGGTTATTTGGGATGGGGATTTTATGGCGACGGAGGTGTCGTCTATCGCTCTGTAGTTGGGAACCCATTGATGGCATCATGGCAAAGAAACTCCTCTTGACTTCAACCTGTTGTGTGATGGTGTATGGAAATGGTATGTGTTACTGTTCGTTTTGCTGACGATTGCGTCCAAAACATTGGCTCATCGAGGGCTGTGAGATGCTGATCGGCAAGCTCCTGCTGAAAAGTGCCCGTTGCCAAAAAACAGAGGATGGCTAGCACCAAAATGGCATGTGTTTGCCTTTATAAAGCGTTTCTTAAATCCTCAAAACGATATTTGATAAGCCAATCTGTACTTTCTGAGGAAAAAGTCCCATCTGTCTCTAAAAATGCACTCTCTGTGAAATGCAGCGTGTTCCAAATCTTCCAACAGATCAAAATCAGATATCTCTCATTGGATTTTCCATCATCTCAGTCTTTTATAGGATTTACACAGTGGTTTCACTTTCACACGTACCTCTAATTTAGCAAATTACTTTACTTTATATAGATTATTATTGTAACAAATGCACTGATGTGGTCAAATTATAAAGCATGTCAAGATATGTTGCATGAATTCACAATGGAAAAACAATGAAATCAAACAATTATTTAAATATTACTCTCACAATTTCACACATTTTCAACATACTTTTTCCCCATTCTACGCTTGACAAGCAGTAGCTAACTAGCTTGTTAATTGTTTACAAACAAATGAGTGAATGTGCTAGAAAGCTACCCAGCTAGCTAGTTGACTGCTGTGGCTACCTAGCTAGCTGACTGCTGTGGTTAGCTAGCTAGTTGACTGCTGTGGCTAGCTAGCTAGTTGACTGCTGTGGCTAGCTAGTTGACTGCTGTGGCTAACTAGCTAGTTGACTGCTGTGGCTAGCTAGCTAGTTGACTGCTGTGGCCAAAAAGGATTCATTTTGAAAGTTGGATCATCTTATCTGAGGGTTAAAAAGTGCTCTTACCCTGTGCTTTTGAAAATTCAAAGCAGCTAGGAAACATCCATGGCGGTCATTGTTGTCACCTTAGCCTGCTACATGACTTCTGAGTGATAGGAAGCAAGAGCACCACCACCAATCAGCCTACACCACTTCATCACTGCACCCGTCGTTACTATGACAGCTAGCATGTCCTTGAAGGCACTGTACTGTATATAAAAATATATAACAATTATCTGGCCATGTAAGTTCCTAATTCAGCCGACAGAGATATTACACATACAAAACAAACTGACACACACAAGCGTAGAGAGAGAGAAATAAATAAAAAGAAAGAGAGAGAGAGAGGCACAAAGTAGTATGGGTTGTCACTCTGTCAGTCATTGACATTGTTATTACTATTCCAGACAGTGGAGGCTGCTGAGGGGAGGAAGGCTCATAATAATGTCTGGAACGGAGTATATGGAATGGCATCAAACACATGGAAACTGATACCACTCCAGCCGTTATTGCGAGCCCGTCCTCCCCAATTAAGGTGCCACCAACCATATATATATATATATATAATTTATAAGCCCAAAAAATGGATGTAACAACTACAGACTGCCCCTTTAAGTCTATCAAAAGTGTGCTAGTTTGAACATGTGTCTATTAGGCCTATGGATTTATTATTATTTATCAGCATGAATTAGATTGAGCAATAAAAGCCCCACTTTTATTCCATAGGCTGGGATCTGCACTATGCAGCTGTTGTTCCATAGGCTGGGATCTGCATTATGCAGCTGTTATTCTATAGGCTGGGATCTACACTATGCAGCTGTTATTCTATAGGCTGAGATCCGCACTATGCAGCTGTTATTCTATAGGTTGGGTTCTGCACTATGCAGCTGTTGTTCCATAGGCTGGGATCTGCACTATGCAGCTGTTGTTCCATAGGCTGGGATCTGCACTATGCAGCTGTTGTTCCATAGGCTGGGATCTGCACTATGCAGCTGTTGTTCCATAGGCTGGGATCTGCACTATGCAGCTGTTATTCTATAGGCTGGGATCCTCACTATGCAGCTGTTGTTCCATAGGCTGGGATCTACACTATGCAGCTGTTGTTCCATAGGCTGGGATCCTCACTATGCAGCTGTTGTTCCATAGGCTGGGATCCACACTATGCAGCTGTTGTTCCATAGGCTGGGATCTGCACTATGAAGCTGTTGTTCCATAAGCTGGGATCCACACTATGCAGCTGTTGTTCCATAGGCTGGGATCCTCACTATGCAGCTGTTGTTCCATAGGCTGGGATCCTCACTATGCAGCTGTTGTTCCATAGGCTGGGATCCTCACTATGCAGCTGTTGTTCCATAGGCTGGGATCCTCACTATGCAGCTGTTATTCTATAGGCTGGGATCCTCACTATGCAGCTGTTGTTCCATAGGCTGGGATCCTCACTATGCAGCTGTTGTTCCATAGGCTGGGATCCTCACTATGCAGTTGTTGCAAGAGCGCATTTTTCACTGGCTGTCCACTGGTTTCAAAAACAATGATTGATAGGCAGCTAAAAACTTCTTGAATTCAACCATTATTGGGTTCAAATACACATTTAGATTTGTGAACAGACTTCCACAACAACCACAATCCGTAAGGCGCAAATAGCTCAATGAGAGAGCAGCAGTGTAATTTAAATCAATGCGCTATGTAGATATCAATAATAAGTGATATCCGTATCGCCGTAGACTACACCACTGCTGTCATCCTTACCTCCAAGCATTATTCAAGTTGGATAATCTTTGGATGCCGACGGCAGTCGCTTCATTGGAAGACATAGCTTGGATTGTAGCCTACAAAAGCCTATTCCTGCTCTTTTCCCACGATCCATCAACCACATTTGGTGTGTCATCATAGTGGTCTCTGATTGGTGGTCATCATTTGGTGTGTCATCATCGTGGTCTCTGACTTGTGGTCAGACTTGCTCAGGTGGAACAAACTTAAATTTGCACCTTTTTTCAATGCTGATTTCAATGTCATTGAGAAAACAGAGAAGTGTCATAGATTTTTTTTTCCGCAAACATCCTTTCTGAATTTAAAAGTAATCCTCAAAGTAATTATCTAGTTTTTCAAAAGTATCTGTAATCTGATACCAATATTTTGCTGGTAATATAACAGATTACAGTATCTGTTTTTTTGTAATCCCTTACATGTAAAGGATTACATGTAATCCTTTACTGCCCAACCCTGTTTATTCTAAAATTGATTAAATTGTTCTTTTAAATTGTCAATCTACACACAATACCTCATATTGACAAAGCAAAAACAGGTTTATATAATCTTTTGCAAATGTATAGAAAAACCTTAACTGAATTATCACATTTACATAGGTATTTTGACCCTTTACTCAGTACTCTGTTGAAGCACCTTTGGCAGCTTTGACCTTTTACAACTTTGAGACTTCTTGGGAATGGCACTAGAAGCTTGGCACACCTGTATTTGGGGAGTTCCTCCAATTCTTCTCTGCAGATCCTCTCAAGCTCTGACAGGTTTGATGGGGAGCGTCGCTGCACAGGTATTTTCAGGTCTCTCCAGAGATGTTTGAACGGGTTAAAGTCCGGGCTCTGTCTGGGCCACTAAAGGACATCCAGAGACTTGTCCCGAAGCCACTCCTGTGTTGTCTTGGCTGTGTGCTTAGGGTCGTTGTCCTGTTGGAAGGTGAATCTTCGCCACAGTCTGAGGTCCTGAGCGCTCTGGAGCAGGTTTTCATCAAGGATCTCTCTGTACATTAATCTTTGCCTCCATCCTGACTAGTCTCCCAGTCCCTGACGCTGAAAAACATCCCCACAGCATGATGCTGCCACAACCATGCTTCACCGTAGGGATGGTGCCAGGTTTCCTCCAGACGTGATGCTTGGTAATCAGGCCAAAGAGTTTTTCATGGTCTGAGAGTCATTTAGGTGCCTGTAGTGGTTCGTGTGAACCACTGCCCCCTACCCTAGTGAGGTTAACACTGGGGCCCCACAAGGGTGCGTTCTCAGCCCTCTCCTGTACTCCCTGTTCACCCATGACTGCGTGGCCATGCACGCTTCCAACTCAATCATCAAGTTTGCAGACGACGCTACAGTGGTACGCTACAGTGGTAGGAGTGTGGTGTCAGGAAAATAACCTCACACTCAACATCAACAAAACAAAGGAGATGATTGTGGACTTCAGGAAACAGCAGAGGGAGCACCCCCCCTATCCATATCGACGGGACAGTAGTGGAGAAGGTGGAAAGTTTTAAGTTCCCAGGCGTACACATCACAGACAAACTGAAATGGTCCACCCACAGTGACAGCGTGGTGAAGAAGGAGCAACAGTGCCTCTTCAACCTTAGGAGGCTAAAGAAATTAGGATTGTCAACGAAAACACACATTTTTACAGATGCACAATTGAGAGCATTCTGTCGGGCTGTATCACCGCCTGGTATGGCTACTGTACCGCCCTCAACCGCAAGGCTCTCCAGAGGGTGGTGCGGTCTGCACAACGCATCACCAGGGGCAAACTACCTGCCCTCCAGGACACCTACACCATCCGATGTCACAGGAAGGCCATAAAGATCATCAAGGACAAAAACCACCCGAGCCACTGCCTGTTCACCCCACTACCATCCAGAAGGCGAGGTCAGTGCAAGTGCATCAAAGCTGGGACCGAGAGACTGAAAAACAGCTTCTATCTCAAGGCCATCAGACTGTTAAACAGCCATCACTAACATTACGTGGCTGCTGCCAACATACTGACTCAGATCTCTAGCCACTTTAATAATTAATAATTGGATGTAATAAATGTATCACTAGTCACTTTAAACAATGCCACTTTATATAATGTTTACATACCCTATGTTACTCATCTCATGTACATACTGTATTCTATACCATCTACTGCATCTTGCCTATGCCACACGGCCATCGCTCATCCATATATTTATACATATGTACATATTTGTACATATTCTTATTCATCCCTTTACAGATTCATCCCTTTAGATTACTTGTTAGATATAACTGCACTGTCGGAACTAGAAGCACAAGCATTTCGCTACACTCGCATTAACATCTGCTAACCATGTGTATGTGACCAATAACATTTGATTTGATTTGGTGGCGCTGAGCCTAGGGACCTAAAACTCAGTGGGGCGAGGAGAGGGTGTGTGTGTGTGTGTGTGTGTGTGTGTGCTTGTTTGCGCCAGTGTTAAAAACTGTGGATGTATTATCTGGGTGCTACCGGTTAAAGGTCCTTGCCAGACTGACAGTAGTTGAACAGAGGCTGTGTTGGAGGAGTGGGGGTGTGAATGAGGAGAAGGCCCTCCATTCACTGACACATAAAGACTGGTCTGTAACAAGGCAGTTCCTTAGCTCTTTCTCGGTCTATCTCTCTCATTAATTTCAGTGGATTTTTTTTTTTTTAAACAGGAATATAGGAAATGAATCTCTGTCATCTCAGTCTTGGAGACCCATATAGATATTTGGGTTGATGTCAGTGTTTGTTGATAGTAGCTCTAGAGAGAGAAAGACAAAGGGTGAAATAGAGAGAATAAGAGGAAGACAAAGCTATGGAAAAGGGTGAAATACAGGAAATAAGAGGAAGACAAAGCTACAGTGATTGAGACCTACAGTTTGTTGATATTGTTTTGGTATCATTCAGTGTTGGAAGCCATGATGAGATATTGACATTGGAAAAAGAGAGAAAGAGATGTATCGAGAGGAAGACAAGGCTCATCTCCGTCTTGGAGACCAACAGTGTGTTGATATCAGTCAGTGTTGGGAAGTCATGGAAACCACAGAGTCCAGGGGTTAGGGGTCAAATCTCTGGTGAGGGTTCTGTTCTGTTGCCTCAGCGTTGCGTCAGTGTTGCCTCAGGGCCAGAAACAGGCTAATTGGTCTGATTGAGATGGTCAATATTCCCCACAGTCATTACTGCATTCATGAAAGGGGCTTTAAAAATATGTATTTTCTGTGTAATTAGACTAAACTGAATTAGTTTAGTATTCTCAACGACTTGGCCAATGGAGCTGCGATTCAATTGAAGGTAGAGGAATGATCAGTATCACTGTTTTAGTCAAGGCACAAAGACAAGACACACACACACACACACACACACACACACACACACACACACACACACACACACACACAGACACACACACACACTGTATATAACCCTACGGTCATAGTTAAGATCCCATACTAACCTGCTTCATCTTTCTTCTCTCCTGTCTTTTAGGTAAGTGCCAGATATTGTGGCGGGGGCACGGGGACAGTCTTGAGATCACCATGATGCAGAAGGTATCATTGACATGACCCTCACTGCTTTGAAACACCTTCAAGTGGTCTATGCATTTGTGTTAGTTCTGGTCTGGCTGAAAACGATGAAGTTTCTGTGGACACAGGTTGCTCGTAGGCTATGTGTCCTTGCTGACTTGATCACACAGCCATTGTATGATAGCTAAAAGTCCACGCAGGGCTTTCTAGATCCCTTACTGCGTCTGGTACATACTCACTGCATCTCTCAATTTACCTGTGAATCATTGCCTTCCATTGGTTCTCTACTGTGAATGAGCCTGGAGAGTTTCTGTAATCAGCATAAAACCAACACAACTGCAGCACCACTACACATTCTGTATGTCGCCCACACAACCTATTGTAAATACTGGCCCGGTGTGACAACGATGATGCTGCCGAAACAATGTCTCATCTCAAGCCTTGGCAGTCATCTCCACCACCTCCCTGCCTCTTCACCACGCGACCCCTCACCTCCTGTCCCATCATAGAGTTGCAGACAGTCGCCTTGGGAAGGCCCCTCCCACGCCTCCTTGCAGCAGGCGTCACCTGCTATATTGTAGCCTTCCTTTGGCTGTCAAGCAGTGCTGATATCTCCTTCTTGTTAACCCTTTACGTTCTGCAGAGCAAGGGTGAAGGGGTAGATGAGAAGGAAATAGGGGGGTCCCAAGGAAAGAGGAGGGGGCAGGCAATCAACAGTCTAAATTGAAAATATGGTAATCAAATCTCCACGTAATCTCCTGTTTTCCAACTACTTCACCCCCCTCACCCCCAGCCTCCTCACCCCCACCCCTCCTCTCCACACGGGCTACTGAATAATACACCCCCAATGGCTCTATCCATAATTCATGCCCCCTCTTGGAGGGTGTGTGCGTGTGCGAGTACATGTGTGTGCATAAGTGTGTGTGTGTGTGTGTGTGTGTGTGTGTGTGTGTGTGTGTGTGTGTGTGTGTGTGTGTGTGTGTGTGTGTGTGTGTGTGTGTGTGTGTGTGTGTGTGTGTGTCACTGGGGGTTGCTATTAGTGTCTGACAAGCAGTGAAGAGGGAAGGGGAATCGGGTCGGGTTGGGGTTAGGGCAGCAAATGTCAGAGCAGCGCCGTGGTGCCCGCCGTTAACCTTGTTCCACGGAGGTGTACATATTTATGGCATTACTGTTGTCGTGCCAACCGGCGTCGGCTGGGTGTCTGCTGATACCTCTCTGAGGGGACAGGATGAACGGAGGTAAAAAGGAGGTTTTTGTAAAAATAAATAAAAATAGAACAGTATTATATGGATTATAGCTCTACTTCAGAACAACGGGTGTAGAGAGCAGTGCACTATTTTCCCTTTTTGTTACTATTTCTGAACGTTTTCTCTAAACATCCCTCCAACTTCCTTGTAACGCGTGTGTTTTCCATGCGGTTTTATTGACAGATGTCAGTTAGGATTAATTTGGTGTTCATGACGTTCTGTCAGTCACAAGAGCAGGTCATGGAGGGGATGCTGGGGGTGGTTGGAGCCCAGACTATAAACAATCTCTTCAGAACTGACAGCCATTGCCCCGAGTTATCTGCTGTTATTGCCCTGATTTGACTGTGGTAGCTAATTACAGGGAGAGACATGATCAAGGAGAGAAGCTGGTTTGGATGTTTAAGAGCTTTAAAGTAATAATTAATAATATTTCTTCAGGTTGTGTGTACTTTTACCAATCCATCGAGTGGCGATTCAATAATGACTTCTCGTGTGGTAAAAAGAAGCCTCTCTCTGTTCCCCTCGTCCATGAAAGGGACTAATCAAGTCAACAATGGAGGATGTGTTCTCTGTGTTCCTTGTAGTATGTCCCCTGTATGTCTCTATGTCCCCTGTATGTCTCTGTCTCTATGTCCCCTGTTTGTCTCTATGTCCCCTGTGTGTCTCTATGTCCCCTGTGTGTCCCTATGTCCCCTGTGTGTCCCTATGTCCCCTGTATGTCTCTATGTCCCCATGTCCCCTGTGTATCCCTATGTCCCCTGTATGTCTCTATGTCCCCTGTGTGTCCCTATGTCCCCTGTATGTCACTCTGACCCCAATGTGTCACACTGACCTTTCTATCAGCCCTGATTTCCCATGAGTCACCGGCCACCAGAGCCAGCTCTCTCCATCTCTCTCCCCCCTGACAGAGTCCTCTCTCCCCTCTGTGTGTCCTAAACCAGACCCCTCTGTAGGACAGAGCACCATTCTCACTCTGTGTGTTCAGCTTGTTGAGGCTTTGTAGAGCTACTGTGTCATAGTTCTGTGTTCTCTGTCTCCATAAGGTCAGTGACAGCAGCGTGCATTGTAGGAAAGTCACTCTTCTCATGTAGCGCGTTCATCTTTGTCAGCCCTGGTTTCCGTTTGCTTGTTAGGTCATGAGAAAGGACAGTGATCTAAAAAGATCATTATCTTCCCAACTTCCCACATTACGTTGATCATTACGGAAAATATATGGATAATAAAGTTTTTAAATAAATATTCATTCAATACATTTTCCTAATTTCCCGTTTGCCATCTTAAAGGTTGTTGTTCAGATTCTGTTTCAGGACATCATCAACTCTTGTTATGTTACGGTAAGAGAGAAGTGTAAAGAGAGAGCAGTGTAAAATGATCTGTCTACCACTCAGCAGAGCCATCTACTTCAGAACAACTTCTGGTGCCGAGTATTTACTGGAAGGGACACTGCTATAGTGACCTCTCTCTCTCTCGCTCTCTCTCTGTCTCTCTCTCTCTCTGTCTCTCTCTCTCTGTCTCTCTCGCTCTCTGTCTCTCTCTCTGTCTCTGTCTCTCTGTCTCTCTCTGTCTCTCTCTGTCTCTCTCTCTCTCTCTCTCTCTCTCTCTCTCTCTGTCTCTCTCTGTCTCTCTCTCTCTCTCTCTCTCTGTCTCTCTCTCTCTGTCTCTCTCTGTCTCACTCGCTCTCCTCTCTCTCTCTCCTCTCTCTCTCTCTCTCTCTTTCCCCCTCCCTCTCTTTCTCTCCTCACACTCTACTCTCTATTTTGTCTCTCTCCTGTCTCTTTCTTTCTCTCTCCCTTCCCCATCTCTCTTAACTCTCTATCTCATTCTCTCTTCTGTCTCTCTCTTTCTCTTTCTCTCTCTCTATCGCTCTCGCTCTCCTCTCTCACGCTCTCTTTTTCTCCCCCTCTCAATTCAATTCAATTCAAGGGGCTTTATTGGCATGGGAAACATATGTTAACATTGCCAAAGCAAGTGAGGTAGATAAAGCCAAAGCTTTCCTTAAGTTTGGGTCAGTCACGATGGTCAGGTATTCTGCCACTGTGTACTCTCTGTTTAGGGCCAAATAGCATTCTAGTTTGCTCTGTTTTTTTTGTTAATTCTTTCCAATGTGTCAAGTAATTATATTTTTGTTTTCTCATGATTTGTTTGGGTCTAATTGTGTTGCTGTCCTGGCGCTCTGTGGGGTCTGTTTGTGTTTGTGAACAGAGCCCCAGGACCAGCTTGCTTAGGGGACTCTTCTCCAGGTTCATCTCTCTGTGGGTGATTGCTTTGTTATGGAAGGTTTGGGAATCGCTTCCTTGTAGGTTGTGGTAGAATTTAACGGCTCTTTTCTGGATCAGCCTAATTCTGCCCTGCATGCATTATTTGGTGTTTTACATTGTACACAGAGGATTTTTTGCATGCAGAGTCTCAATTTGGTGTTTGTTCAATTTTGTGAATTCCTGGTTGGTGAGCGGACCCCAGACCTAACAACCATAAAGGTCAATGGGTTCTATAACTGATTCAAGTATTTTTTTAGCCAGATCCTAATTAGTATGTCAAATGTTATGTTCCTTTTGATGGCATAGAAGGCCCTTCTTGCCTTGTCTTTCAGATCATTCACAGCTTTGTGGAAGTTACATGTGGCGCTGATGTTTAGGCCTGATGTTTAGGCCAAGGTATGTAGTTTTTTCTGTGCTCTTGGGCAACAGTGTCCAGATGAAATTTGTATTCGTGGGTCCTGGCGACTGGACCTTTTTTGGAACACCATTATTTTGCTCTTACTGAGATTTACTGTCAGGGCCCAGGTCTGACAGAATCTGTGCAGAAGATCTAGGTGCTGCTGTAGGCCCTCCTTGGTTGGTGACAGAAGCACCAGATCATCAGCAAACAGTAGACATTTGACTTCAGATTATAGTAGAGTGAGGCCGGTGCTGCAGACTGATCTAGTGCCTTCGCCAAATCGTTGATATATATTTTGAAGAGGGTGGGGCTTAAGCTGCATCCCTGTCTCACCACACAGATTTTATAATGTTGTATGTTTTTCCTGCCAACACCACTTTCCATCATTTTGTATAGCAGACCCTCATGCCAAATTGAGTGAAAGGTTTTTTGAAAATCAACAAAGCATGAGAAGACTTTGCCTTTGTTTTGGGTTGTTTGTTTGTCAATTGGGGTATGCGGGATGAATTCGTGGTCTGTCGTACAATAATTTGGTAAAAGCCAATTTGACATTTGCTCAGTACATTGTTTTCCCTGAGGAAATGTACGAGCATACTGTTAATGAAAATGCAGAGGATTTTCCCAAGGTTGCTATTGACGCATTTTCCCAAAGTTGTCCCCCCCCCTCTCACTCTCTGATGGAAAGAGAAAGGACAGTGAGATAATGTGTAAACACCTCTAGTGTTAATATATGTTTAAGTTCCCTTTAGAAGCTGAGAATGCCTGGTCATGAACTGCTTTGAAAGGCTGGTCATGGCTCACATCAACACCATTATCTCAGAAACCCTAGATCCACTACAATTTCCAAACCCCCCCAACAGATCCACAGATGACGCAATCTCTATTGCACTCCACACTGGCCTTTCCCACCTGAACAAAAGGAAAACCTACGTGAGAATGCTATTCACTGACTACAGCTCAGCGTTCAACACCATAGTGCCCTCATAGCTCATCACTAAGCTAAGGACCCTGGAACTCAACAACTCCCTCTTCAACTGGATCCTGGACTTCATGACGGGCCGCCCCCAGGTGGTAAGGGTTGGTAACAACACATCCGCTACGCTGATCAAGACAAAGAAGATGATCGTGGACTACAGAAAAAGGAGGACTGAGCACGCCCCCATTGTCATCGATGAGGCTGAAGTGGAGCAGGTTGAGAGCTTCAAGTTCCTTGGTGTCCACATCACCAACAAACTATCATGGTCCAATCACACCAAGACAGTCGTGAAGAGGGCACGACAATGCCTATTCCCCCTCAGGAGACTGAAAACCTTTGGCATGGGTCAGATCCTCGAAAAGTCCTACAGCTGTACCAGTACCCCTGTATATAGCCTTTTTATTTTACTGTTGCTCTTTAATTATTTGTTATTTTTCTTTTTTTAAATTTTTTAATTTTTTAAACATTTATTTGTTGTTTACTTCAGTTTATTTTGAAAATACTTTCTTAACACTTGTTTTTTTTTTCATTAAACCGCATTGTTGGTTAAGGGTTAAGGGCTTGCAAGTATATATTTCACTGTAAAGTCTACACTTGTTGTATTTGGCGAATGTGACAAACACCATTTTGATTTGATTTGATATTTTTGCCAGGGACAGCCACACTACGCTATAAAGGTTATCAATGCTGTTTCATCTTGTATTGTGGCTAGGATAGCTATCACCATCTTCTCAATCCTCTGTATGCATAATACAACTGTGTGTATATATCATTAATATATATGTGTGTGTGTGTATGTGTGTGTCACACACTAAAAAAGCCTCATTAAATAAATTGTTATCTTTGTGAAACATGTACTACCTGACCAAAAGTATGTGGACACCTGCTTTTCAAACATCTCATTCTCAAATCATGGGCATTAATATGGAGTTGGTCCCCCCTTTGCTGATATAACAGCCTCCACTCATATGGAAGGCTTTCCACTAGATGTTGGAACATTGCTGCGGGGAACTTGTTGCTTCCATTCAGCCACAAGAGCATTAGTGATGTCAGGGCACTGATGTTGAGCCATTAGGGCTGGCTCGCAGACAGCGTTCCAATTCATCCCAATGTTGTTCGATGGGGTTTAGGTCAGGGCTCTGTGCAGGAAAGTCCAGTTCTTCCACACCGTTCTCGACAAACCATTTCTGTATGGATCTCGCTTTGTGCATGGGAGCATTGTCATGCTGAAACAGGAAAGGGCCTTCCACAAACTTGGAAACACAGAATCGTATAAAATGAAATGTTATGCTGTAGCGTTAAGATTTCCCTTCACTGGAACTAAAGGGCCTAGCACAAACCATAAAAAACAGCCCCAGACCATTATTCCTCCTCCACCAAACTTTACAGCTGGCTCTATGCGTTTGGGCAGGTAGCATTTTCCTGGCATCCTCCAAGCTCAGATTCGTCTATCGGACTGCCAGATGGTGAAGCGTGATGCATCACTCCAGAGAACGCATTTCCACTGCTCCAGAGTCCAATGGCACAAGGTTTACACCACTCCAGCCGATGCTTGGCGTTGTGCATGGTGATCTTAGGCTTGTGTTCAGCTGCTCGGTGGTGGAATCCCAATAACACCACTTACAGTTGGGGGCAGCTCTAGCAGGGCTGACATTTGACGAAGTGACTTGTTGGAAAGGTGGCATCCTATGACGGTGCAACATTGAAAGTCACTGAGCTCTTCAGTAAGGCCATTCTACTGCCAATGTTTCCTATGGAGAATGCATGGCAGTGTGCTTGATTTTAACCACCTGTCAGCATAGGGTGTGGCTGAAATAGCCGAATCCACTAATTTGAATATTTTTGTATATATATAGTGTATAAATCTAGAGCGACAGTTTTGATTTCTTTCTCTATGTCAGCTTCCAGCTGTAGGCTATATTCATTCTCTCATTTACTTCCTAAACTCAGGGATCGATGTCATTTCAGAGGGATTGGCCTGGTTCCCAATAGTATGCCACACTATAGGCTTAACCAAGAGAAACGACTCCATTCAAAATAAACATTATGCAGGGAGAGAAAGAGGTGGTAGTAGTAGTAGTAGAAATACGAGTTAAAAGCTTTACCCTATTGCCATAATACATGGATGACCCCTGTCACACCGTGAGCAAAGGCACCAGTCATATTGCGTAACAGAGTTGCTGGGTCCATGATATCCATTGGCCGTCAGTCCTTTATTGATCCTGTGTCCGGTCACAAAGCAAAATGAACACAGCCCCCTAATAGAATTCCTATCTGCTGGCTCTGTGATGCCTCTGTACAGAACATACAGTAGACTCGTTGTCTATGGTAGGACTGGCAGGGCATACAGTGAACCTGAGGGTGTGTGAGTAAGAGAGAGGTTCTAATGTCACCATCTTCTGTACCCCCCTCTCTCTATTTGGTTATGGAACACGCTCTATACTGTAGTGTATGTCCCCGTTAACGTGTGGTTCATAAATATCTAGGTACTGTAGCTAGTCGTTCTACGGTAGACCCGGGATGAAGAGCTACAGGCTCAACACAGTGGCATGGTAGCTACATGACATGACAGATACCACGGCTTGAGATGCTGTCCTTACAAGGGCTTGGTACAGATATAGGTATTGTCTTCCAATGGCAGTTCAACCACTGCTGGAAAACAAACATGAACTCAATAAGGCACAGCTAAACAGCGATTTCAAAACACACGCACGCACGCACGCACGCACACACACACACACACTCTCACACACACACACACGCACACACACACACACACACACACACACACACACACACACACACACACACACACACACACACACACACACACACACACACACACACACACACACACTGGCATCTGAGATCATGAATCACTGGGTTTAGATGGTCAGATGTTCTCTCTTTAGATAAGGATTTGCTCTACATAAGACACATAGCTACCTCCCTCCTTCATATACATCCACAGGGAAAGGACTTGTCACTTCTGATTAACAGGTTGGCTCAAGTATGATCGGGCCCTAGATATGAAAAGGGAATGAAAATTGACACGTTGGGAGGGTTCCCTGTAATTAGTCTACTGTGTGTTGTCCTTTTACTTAGTTAATAGGTACTATTGTCTTATTACTTAGTTGATAGGTACTATTACTTAGTTAATAGATACTATTGTGCTACTTGTACTACTTGCCTAATCCTGTGGAAGTGGTGACGAAGCAGCAGGTTGTGTGTGTGTGTGTGTGGGTGTGTGTGTGCGTGTGCGTGTGTCTGTGTGTGTGTGTCACTCCTTGGTCCCGGTCAGGTCTTATTCTAGGTCAGCAGAGAAGACTCCTCTATTTCTGTCTGGCTAATCCCCCTGAGCGCGTGTGCACACATACACACACACACTCCCATCTTCTGTCTGTGGGTGTGTGGGTCTCAAACACAGTCTGCTAATACCTCCAGCACGGTACTCACTAATCCACTCACAGTAGTCGACCACACCGTCCTGCACACTAGAGCTCTCCCCCGCCCCCTCACACACTCCCCCCTTATGTCACGGACCATCTAGCTGTACCTCCTCACACACTCTGGATATTCCCCGGGGGTTAGAGCTGCGACCACCCCATCAGAGCACCCATGAACACAGGCATGGTGGTGGGAGCCACAGGCCAGGTAAGGCTAAAGTAGACTAGTCTAGTTAGACTCTGGTCCTAACGTCCCGAGACCCTCCCCCTGTATTATAACTGGACGCTTTCGGCCCTTAACAACCCCGTAGCGCTAGGCTAAGTTAACCTAACCTTATTGTAAGCGCTCTGTATGGACCTCTGTATGAAAGATATGGGTGCCATCATGAGTTAGCTTACAGTGGTCATTAACGAGTTTAGCTGTGATGTGCTGTTTTGTGTCAGGGAGGGAGTGCTTTAGGGGCCTTGAATGCTCTCTCTTTCTCTCTCTCTCTGTGTCTCTCTCTCTCTCTCTCTCTGTCTCTCTGTCTCTCTGTCTCTCTTTCTCTCTCTCTCTGTCTTTCTCTCTCTCTCTCTCTCTCGACCTTCTTAATTAAACTTCTTGACAACCAAAAGCACTGCGAGTGCGGTCTTTCGCTCTCTCTCTCTCTCTGTCTCTGTCTCTCTCTCTCTCTGTGTCTCTCTCTTTCTCTGTCTGTGTCTCAGGGGGGCAGTGTTACTTTATCACAGGCTTATCTTTAATCCCACCATAAGGAAGCCCCCCTGCTTTATCTCTTCATTGTGCATTATAATCAACGTCATTAACCTACTCTTTCTACGGAGATAATGCTAAGCGCTAGCATTAGCTACAGTAGCAGGTCAGCAGATGCTAGCCCTATAGCTTGTTTTGATATGTATCTTTATTGATTGCTGTGTGTGTTACATTGTGAATAACTCTTCAGGCCTAAACATCCAGGAGGGGGTGTGCATGTAGAAGTAGGATAGAGTATGTGTGAGTCAATCTCCTGTGGTTGATATGCTGTATACTCCTGTGTAGGTAAGAATCCCACCTAGGGGTAGATGTGTGTAGGTAACAGCCCCACCTAGGGGTATATTTGTGTATTTGGGAAAAGTGCTTCTGTTGTGGTTGGTGTGAAGTGTTTTAATTCTCTACACTGTGACTGGTGGTGTTAAATGCCAGCAGAGACAGAATTGAAGCACGTTAGTGTGTAAAATGTGTGTGCGCGT